>NC_061118.1:28334543-28445653 GCF_002878395.1 Capsicum annuum | reverse complement strand
TCATAGGGTAAACTATCAATTAATCTAGGACTAGGGGTGAGTTCTCATAGGGTAAACTATCGATTAATCTAGGACTAGGGGTGAGTTCTCATAGGGTAAACTATCGATTAATGTAGGACTAAGGGTGAGTTCTCATAGGGTCAGCCACAACAGATGGCAGCGCCTATTTGATAATTTACAACATATGGATAATCTGTTGCGACATCTGACAATCCATTTGATAATTTACAATAGATGGGTAATCTATCGTAACAGATGACCTAATCTGTTTGATAATTTATATCAAATTCATAATCTATTGTTACCTAATCTGATTGATAATTTACAACGGATGAGAAATCTGATGCAACATGTTGAATATTTATTTTTTATAATTTCAATTGAGTTCATATTTTTGACTTCTAAATTGATTAATCTAGGACCAGGGGTGAGTTTTCACAGGGTCACCTCCTAGAGTACTTGGTCAACTACAACTTCAATTGTTTTTATATGATTTTAAAAATTACGCATATATTTTATGATTTTAAAAATAATTAAGATCATTTCAGACCAAATTAACATTTTCAAAACTACTTGTCATTCTTTTTCAAAATACAAATCAACCTATACAAAATGTTTCATCATTTCAAATCTCGAGGTCTGGCTCTTTCTCTATCATTCTCACTCAACAATACAGTACAGACAATAAATACTCAATAAATTTGCTCAACCCTCCACAACAAATCATTTTTCTTCTCATTTCCGACCACATAGGTATTATTTTTGACATCATTATTGCTTGTATCAGTCATTTTCTTTGTCTTCATAGGTAACAGAGTTCAAGAAGAGCTCTATATTTGTTTGTTTTTTTTCTAAAAAATAAGGGCCTTTAAGTTAATGATGAAAAATAAAACTTTTAGTTGTATTATCTTTGAGAATGGCTTTACAATTTTGAGTTTTGATGGTAAAATCATAGGAAAAACTTGAGAAATCCCTCGTTTTCATTGCAGTATTCCGCTGACTGTCGAGGTATAGTTGGATGGTGTTGGTGTTGGTGGTGGTGGTGTTTGCGGTCATTGAGGTGGCACCAGTGATGGCATTGGTTAGTGGTGTTTGTGGTGGTATCGGTATTCGTGGTGTTTATTTATTTGTTGGCATTGGTTGGTGATGTTTGTAGTGGTGGTTGTTGGTGCGTCGGTATTCATGGTGTTTGTAATGTATTTTTTAAAATCTATGCATACATCAATTGTAATGTAATTTTTATTTTTCTTTGTCTGTAGGTAAAACATGTCTCCCAAAAGAAAAGAAAGTGAAAGTGGATCAATGTCTGACCACTCAAAAAAAAGACTACAGTATAGAGGGATTCAGATGAGCTTCCTGAACAATCTCAGTTACGGAAAAGTGAAGCTGCGGAGAGATATAAAAACAACATTGAGGGAGGTGGACAAGGGTCCGTAGATGGTGATAAAGAAAATGAAAGTGAGAAAAAGGAGGAGTTGGAGAGTCAGAAAGAGAAAGAGGATGGTCATCAACATGATGATAATGGATCACCGATGGGGCATGATTTAATATCGACATCCCAGTATGATCCAGTCAAAACTTTTAGTATTGACAGGTTTGAAGTTATGATGCCGATAAATGACCCAGAAGGAAAACAACTAACTGGCCAAATTGTACTTAAATGTCAGATGAGGAAAACTTTTGAACATTTTATGAAAATTATGAAGAACGAAAACATAGGCGGACTTTTTAAGAAGAGCTGCTTTGGATGATTTCTTGAGCTTCCTGAGGACCTCTCTGCCCGTATCTATTTCCCTATGACGATAGTATATGGTCTTCTCAAGCACAAGATTAAGTACATGGGGGATAATAAAGATCCAGAGGAGGGGGCAAAAAGAAGATGGATGAAATTTGGATCAACTACTGTGGCATACCTGTTTGTTTTGGCTTACAAGAGTTTCCATAGTGACAGGCTTGAGATTTCATCGTCTAGAAGGACCGCCACCCCGTAAAAGATCCAAGCCGAGAAAATGCAAGGGAAAAATAGATGGGTTGTTTGACATTGCTTGACATGGATACAAAGCATTGGATTTGTTGACAGATATCGAGGATAAAACCATACCAGAGCAGTACAGGGAGAAATTGTGCTTAGTTTAGTTTGCCCATTCGGTTATATTGGAAAGAGACGTCAACAAGGTCATAGAAGATGATTTGTTAGCACGTGCTGAGGATTGTGATAAATTCAACAATTATCCCTGGGGATATGACACCTTCTACTTGACTGTCCAATAATTACTAACAAATCTATCCTCAGGGAAGACCACATTATACGACTTTCCTTGGGCTTTCATGGTAAAATTAATCACTAATTTTACTCATCCATTAATTTATATTGAATATAGTTATTATGATTTTTTTTTGCTTGCTTCCTGTTTACACTTTTTAGGCTTGGGCATTTGAAGTTATTCCTCCCCTCCGAAAGCAGTTAATAGATTACCCGAATGAGGTTTCTCATCCAAAGATGTTTAGGTGGTTGGCTGCAAAGAGAAACACCAATATTAAGGAGACTGATCTCTTTAACCCTCCAAATGATGCAGTACGTATTCTTCAAGTAAAATAATTCTACTCAAAGATAAGAAAGATATTGAACAGATGTTATATCTGGTGTATGAGATGTTATATCTAATGCACCAGATGGGACATCTATTGCGACGGGGTATATTTTGCACCAGATTACCCATCTGTGGCTTTGGTTCTCTGAACCCGACTCCTAAAAGATTAACCATCTACTGCAAATTATGCAATATATGTTTAATCTGATAATATATCATTCATCTGTTGTGATGACATATTATTTGTTGTATAACAGATTACCCATCTTGTGCAGCTGTTACAACAGATGATTGATATTTTGCATCAGATTATCCATGTGTTTCTCTGTTTCTCTGAACCAGACTCAAATAGATTTTAACCATATACTGCAAACTATGCAATAGATGGGTTTTTTTTTAAAATATAGCCCAACTGTGAAAATTATTATAATATATGATTTAAATGCATCTATCTTTTTTTTATAGGTTGTGCATCCATAGATCGTGCCTACTGAGGAGGAGTTGGTGATGACTTCTTATATTACTCTAGGTCATGTTGATACTATTGCATACCCAACGGTGAAGTTAATAAAGAAGGAATTGGCTAGAGCAATAGCCATAAGAAGAGCAGTTAGGCAAGGTCAGCCTAATATTGAGGCTCTTCATGGCCAACCTTTTACTAAGACAGATCCGGGTGCTTTTTCTGGTGGAGTTGTTGGTGTTGGTGGCAGGCATGCTGATGCTGCTACCACTCGTGATGATGAGCATGTTGATGCTTAAGAAAGAATAAATATATTTGAAAACACCCCTTTTTGCCCTTACACAGGTCCCTTTCACCCCTCTCCACCCTCGTGTTCTCGTTGCGAATGTGATGAGTGCAAGGACAGATAGGATAAACTCTTTAAAAAAGTAGAGGCTATCTCTAAAGCTATCAAGGAATTCAAATAGAAGAGGTGTGGCATACCATCCAAGAAGGTAAGGGAGCCACATACTCCTGCAGCGTTGGTTAGGAGAAAGAAAAGAGCAATTACAGACGTACTCTCCGCTCAAAAATCAAAAGAAATAGTAATTCCTCCCTCTCTAAAAGCTGTTAAAGTTTCGGGGCCAGTCAAGAAGGTGGACATATACGTGGAACTTGGTGCCAAAGAGAAGAGGGATCTGCGACAGGCCAAGAATGCCAAGCCAGGGCACCAGAATACCCCAGGCCTCCCTTTTCCCCATAAGACTTCCAGACTATGACTGATATACATATGCCGAACGAGGACAAGGCAAGTTTACTTTTACTAACCTAGCCCTTCTAATCTACCCCATGAAGAAGAAACTACGCAACAGATTTAACATATATTGCAACAGCTGGGTATACTGGTGCAACTAGTTGTGGTTCTGTTACAACTTATTATCCATCTGTTGCATAAGTTGCATTGGATTATTGATTCAAAGAACCCTATGCAACAGATGGACCATCCGTTATATCTCTATAATTACTAACCTATTTAAAAATTGACTTCTTATCTCACAGCATGTTGACATAATTCTCTGCCTCATGAGAAAAAGGCAATTAATGTACCGGGAAGCTTATGACGTTGCTGATAGAATAATGGATCTCGACTTCTGCAAGAAGCTCAAGTATAGGTACGATCAACTCAATGGAGAGGCATCAGCCCTTGGTGTGGGACTTAATTTCCTAGTTCCTACGTTGGTTTTGGATGAAGAAGAAACGTTAAGATTTGTTAAAGGGGACCAGCCAAATCCACATGGCAAGAGCTGGACCGAGGCAAAAAAGGATTCTTGCAGTCATTAGCGTGAACGGCGTACATTATCGTTCTATTGAGATACTACTCGAGGAGGGAAAGATCAATGTTTATGACTCCAACGTACCTCTTATCGATGATTTCGATATTTTTCTCCTCGTAGAGCCACTGATGGTGTTGTTGCCCATCTTGTTGAGGGAGATTAAACTGATGAATCATTTTCCAAAGGAAGTGTTGATGAAAAAATCATGGGATTTTGAAGGTTGAAACACGGGAATGATCCTTCCAAAAGATGATGTTGCTAAAGCGAGCGGCTCGCACACTCTTGTACACATCGAATATTTGCTGACCGGCACAAAAATGGCCAAGCTAATGAATTTTATGTGCGACAACGTTATGGCAAACCTGTAAAAGGTTTGGGCTTATGGGGTACTAACTGGACGCTTGAAGCCTGTGTATATAGAAGAGCCTGTGAAATAGAAATTTTTAATTTCAAGTCACCTTTCCCTTTATTACATGTACATGTAGTGGCAATAATTTTTTTCTGATGAAAGTTGAGGTTTTTATAATGCAATAGATTAGATTATCAATCTGTTGTAAAATATCTTTAATCCGTTCTGGCAGATAGTTTATCTGTTGTAATAGGTTGGTCATTTGTTGCATTACACCGATGTTATTTCTATGAATAACCTAATAATCTAAGTCTAATCTGTTGCAATAGTGGGAAGACCTATTTGATAATTTCCACAGATGACCTAAATTTTAAACATATGCCTAAATCTTTTTGATATTTTCCAACAGTTACGCTTTAATATCCATGTGCTCGTCGACAACAAACTAGTAAAAAATACACACACCACCATGAAAATCTCAGCAATTAGGCTTCAATATCCATGTGCCCAACAACACCAAACTAGTAGCAATAACAGCAACAATGTAGTATCTTCTTGCTCGATTTTATTTCTCTTCATAAGTCTTGACTTTGTTCAACAAACCCCAGATTACACGATTTTCTTGTGAAGGGTGTCGTTCTTCATACCAATCAAAGTAATCACATCCACCCAACTTCTATAAAAAAGAGAACACAATTACAAAATAATTACAAGTCAATAATTAATCAATTAATTAAATAAAAAAATATTACCTTTGAAATCTTACAAGTAAAAAACCTACGATCCAGATTTTGTTGAGTTCAAGAAGTCTTTAATAGAGCTTCATGACCGCACTTACAATATAAAAAATCTTTATCACAAAAAACAGTGGAAGATGTGCTCCACATTGTCAAGGTCAGTTAGAAAAAATGGAAGTAATAATTTGAAGAATTTGGATAGATAAAAGAAGATGACGATGAACAAGAAGATTTGAGAATTTAGGGTTAAATTTTAGGAGAAAAATGAATATATAAGTCAATGGGGAAAAAAATGACCGTTGGTGGCTAAGTGACGGCAAGTCAGCGAAATGTGCCAGGACTGACACTAACATATTTGATGCCTATTTTTTTTTACGTGTTTAAAATGAACATATCTACTTGATGCCTATTTTATTTTAGGTGTTTAAAATAAACACCGCCGATGGGTTGTGCCTTTTTTATTTCAATTCACTTTAACCTTTTTACACGTAGTGGAAATTTTTTATGTCCAACGAAAGTTAAATTTTTATAATGCAACAGATTCTCCATCTATTGTAACAGTTATCCTACCTGTTCTGACATGTAGTTTACTGTTGCAATAGGTTAGTCATCTATTGCATTATCTTGATGTTTTTATCTAAAGTCCATCTGTTGTAACAGTGGGAAGACCTATTTAATAAATTCCAACAGATAACCTACCTGTTGTAACATATGTATAAATCTGTTTGATTATTCCAATAGATGTGTCGTTTGTTGCAACAGATAAAGTCCATCTATTGCAACATATGTCTAAATCTATTTTTTTCCAATAAATGTGTCATCTTTTGAATTATCTTGATGTTTTTATCTAAAGTCCATCTGTTGCAATAGTGGGAAGACCTGTTTGATAAATTACAACAGATCACCTAACTGTTGCAATATATGTCTAAATCTATTCGAATTTTCCAATAGATATGTCGTCTGTTACAACAGATATATTATCTGTTGCAATATTTGAATCTAGTATTCCTTTTCAATTAATGATTTCAAATCTACGGAATAAATAAAATTCATAGATAAAATAAAATAAATCAAAGTCTTCATAAATTAGCTGAAATAAGTCAATGAATAAATGAAATGTAAAAAAATTGTTATGGGTACAAATCTCAACAAATACATTAATAACAATTTAAGTATACTGCCAAGGACTGCTTTGACAGGCTCAAGCTATAAAGATCTACTCAGTATGAACAAGCTGTTCTTCATCTGGTGCTATGGAATTCAGCTTTGCTCATCATGGATCTTCATTATCGCTTGCATACGGTTTCTATGCTTTCTGTTCTCCGTATTTTCATAAAAAAAGTAGGATATTGTCAATGTTGTTCAGCAGTAGCTTCTTCTACATCCACCTGGATAGCCAGAATTGGTCAATACTAATCACGGGGATACAACAAAATGAAAAAGGATAACTCATTTTTTCTAACAAATCAAATAGGTCTTTCTTCAATTTTAAATTATCCCAAACATATATATTTTTGTTGCAACAATGAATCAACTGTTGGAATAAATTTCTACATGAGGAAGACCTTGTGTGATAATTTCCAACGGATGAACCATCCGTTGCAACATATGAATCATCTGTTGCAGCAGATAGGTCGTCCGTTGGTACAAATAAAAGTTTTATGAAGAGCTGTTTGATTTTCTAAAATAGATGAGACATATGTTGCATCAGATAAAGTATCTGGTGCAACAGGTTAGTCAACTATTGCAACAGATGTATATATCTGTTTGATAATTTTCAGCAGATGTGTCATCTATTGAAACAGATATATGTCTATTTGTTTTGTCAGTTGGAAGACATAATATATTCACCTTCTTTAGCTCGTGCTGCTCTCCTTTGGACATTGTACGTTGCTCAATGCAACACACAGACAGAGGTGTTGCAATTTTGCTTTTTTGGATGCCTGATAATGCCCTGGAAATCACTCTTTTTCTCCTCTTAGCCCTAATCTCTAATGGAGCGGATGAAAATAAAATTCTCTTTGATGGAATGAGACCCATCTTAGATGTCAATTCCTTTACAGAAGCAGTTAATGCATTAATAGCATTAATCACTACATCATGTTTCGCCTTGCAGTGTTGACATTTGTATGCAGAACATTCACTGGGAGAGGCCAAATATGTATAACCAGTATGATCATGCTCATAATGGTTTGCTTTAAATACTGTAAGAGGAGCATTATTAGCACCAACAGCAGCACCACTACCACCACCAACAGCTCCATCAACAACAATAAGACCACCCTTCAAAATTGTTTTTCTTGTAATGGTTGTTGCTCCAAACAATTCCATTTTTATTCTGTCGATAATCTTAGGATCCGATAAAGTTTTCACAGATCGTAAAGTAAGAAAAAATAGTATCTTCAACTCTCGATTGATCGAAACTAGCGACGGATGCACATTCTAACCTAAATCATTACATATATCAGAATGATGATTAGATCATTCAAAAAATATTAATTAAAAGAAAAAATTAATTATAATTATACTTACTGCATCTTTCGAGGGGTTGAAGAGATCAAGAAATTTTGCATTTTTATGAGTTTTGGCCGATAACCATCTCAAGATTCTTGGACAGAAAACTCCTTCCTAGTAGTTCACTTGTTGTCTCAAATAAGGAATGGCTTCAAACGCCCAAGCCTATAAAATAACACCAATAAATCAAAACTATTATTGAGCGAAATAAATGAATGACATCATAATAGAAGAAAGAAAAATTTACCATGAAAGCCCATGGGAAGCCATATAAGTAGACTATCTTTGGTACTAACGGAGTCAACAAATATTTGACAGTCATTTTGAAGCTTTCATACCCCCATGGATATTTATTAAACGCCTCAAGATCCTTGAAGAGCTTTATTAAACCAAGGCTTATATTGTTTTTAACATCTCTCGTCCAAAGAATATTATGTACAAACCAAACCAAGCACAATGACTGCTTGTGCTTCTTTGAAAGTCCTTTACCTTTCAACACTTCTATCAATTTTTTGTTTTTGAAGCTTGGACCAACAATGGACACCAAGTCATCACGATCACACGACTTGCCTTTCCCTTTTTTGGGTGTGCGGGGTGCTTTTTTGGGTTAGAATTGATATAACTAGAGAAGGAGGATAACATTTTAGTCCAGTAACTATGGTAAACTCCTTCCAACAAAAACAAACAGGCATGCCACAGTAATTTATCCACACCTCATCCATCTTATCTTTGTTTTCATACATAAACCTATGCTTGAGAAGTTCATATACCATTTTCATTTGGAATCGAGCATTGTTGTCCTCCGGCAAATCAAGATATTTCCCAAAGCAGCTGTCCCTGAAATAAGCATCCAATTTTTGTTCTCAAAGTATTTTTTTGAAGGCATCGAAAGATTTTCCCATGGCTGACTTAACCACAAAATTACCTGTTAAATCTACGGCACCATCGCACTGCATTCTCACAGGATAACGATCAATGCTGTAGGCTTTGACCAGCTCTTCAGTGGAAGGACTATTAGCATCTGCATTATCTCTTTTGAAACATTCCTCCTCCCTGTGTTCGTCATATTCTGCTCTTAATTAAGATAATGCTTGTAAAGTAAGCTCATAGAGTGGTGGATGTAGCCTAGCTACTTCACTTGTTCCTTTACTTGGACTTGATTCAGTTTCTATTCTTTTGAAAACCATATTATCTAAAATTGACAGGAACATAAAATAATACATTATTGTTGATTAATGCATCATTAAAAAAGGATAACAGTAAATCAAACAAGCAAAACAGTAAAAAAATAGTTGCAACAGATCACTGATCTGTTGCACCAGGTAGTATATCTATTGCAGCATATAACCAAACTGTTGCAGTGGATGAGTAATCAGTTGCAATAATATAAAACATACCACTCATCTTGTAAGACATATGAATAGTCCATTCAACAGATCATACAATTGTTATGATATCATCTGTTGCAACATATGAGTGATCTGTTAGAATAGTTAAATAATCCATAGCAACGGCTGAGTAATCTATTGCGATAATAGAAAACATATCACTCATCTGTTGAGAAAGATGAATGGTCTGTGCAATAGGTCACACATCTGTTACAATAGATGAGTGATCTGTTGGAACAGTTATTAACAGTCAATATTGTTTAGATTTCTTCCAACATAGGATCGTCTATCGCGGCAAATGAATAATCAGTTGGAAAAATCAAGTCTTAGACTTTTCCTGTAGGAAGAGTTGGTAGGATTTTATCCAACAGGAGGTTCATTTGTTGCATCAGATCATTAATTTGATAGTTCCTCCATTGCAGCAGATGGTTAATTAGTTGCATCAAATTTTTTATCCGAAGCTTAATCTGTTGCAACATATGATAAAGCTGTTGCATCAGATTATTAATCTGTTGCATCAGAATTATAATCTGATGGTTCCTCTGGTGCATCAGATGGTTGATTTGTTGCATCATATGATGAATCTATTGCATCAGATGGTTAATATGTTGTACCAGATGGGTAATCTGTCGGAGAAAATAGTAGCACGATTTTGTTAACTAAAAAACAGCAATTTTACCATTTTTACCAAGAACAAGAACAGAACAAATCAAACCAAATTGTCCTTTTGTTTTTATAAACACAAACAATAAAAATCAAACTTCAAAAAATGCAACAAACAACAAAATATCATAATTCACTTTGAAAAGAGAAGAGAAGAGAAGAAATACCAAAAATTAGGGTTTTATTCAAACCGCATTTCAAATTAGTGCAACAAATATTGAAATTGTTAACCAATACTATAAGAGAAGTTGGCTCAAGTTCCTCGTTTTCTTCAAAACTAAAAAGGCCATAAATATTTACCTATGAAAGAAGAAAAGGACCGATGAAGAAGCTGTTATGGCCGTAGAGTAAGGCTATCACGTCGATTGAAGTCGAAAAGGAACTAGAATCCCAACTATTTGTAGTTGGATGTTGAAGTCACCGAGGATTGAAATAGAAAATTTGCAGAATAGTTGGTTGGGAGAAGTTGAGAGAAGCTGTCGAGAGAGGAATGAAAGACAGGTTGATTCAATTGAAGAGGGAAACTCGAAGCCCAACTATTTATCGTCGGGGGTTGAAGGGAGAAATTTTGCAGAATTGTTGGTTGGGAGAGAGTTGAGAGAAGCTGTCGAGAGAGAGAAGAGAGTGGTTGATTTGGATTGAAGAGGGTGTGAGTTGGGTTAATTTGTATTTTTGAAAAGATTAGAAAGTTTTGAAACTATTAATCAAGTCCAAAATTAACTTGAGCAAGTTTCCTAATAATGTTTGACCCTATCTGTTGGCCAATGTCACCAGTCCTTCATTAAGACTTAAAACACACCTATTCTTTAATTTTCTCTTGTAACTATAATCATTATTATCAATTATTTTTACAAAATGTTCAAAAGGACTTTCTATTTGTATTTTATTAATTTTATTTTTTCCTGTTATTTTATGTTTTGTTGTTAATACATATAGATTTTTACATCTTGCTGTAAATATTTTACTTCCTGGGTTAGTTCTATTCCTGATATTTTCCAATATAATACTAATAATTTATCTATATTTTTATCTGTTATTGCTACTGAATAATTCGCACTTACTATAAATTTAAATTTTTGATATATTAAATTTTCTTTTATGGCTGTTATTATACTTTTTTATAGGTTTTATAATTCTATCATCTGCTAAATATAATTCTATTGGTATATCTATTCCTTCTCTAAAACATGCTTTTATTAATATCTCTGTTCATTCAAGGTGTATCTATTTTATTGGGTCCTTACTTTTTATATCGTTTATTTCTTTATTAATTATTCTTTTTGTTACTAGTGGTATACTTACTCTTCCTTTTGCATATCTACAATCAATTACATGTTCTTTTTGACTTAGTACGTAGTATTCTTCCTTTTTTCTACTAAATATATTTTTTATTATTGGTATTTTAAATATTTTTTCTACACTTAAGTTTAACTCTTTTTCTTTTATTTCGTCAAATATATTACTGTCAAATATTATTTTTTGATCTGTTCCTTCTTCATTTAAATATTCTTCCTTTGTTATTATTTTTATATCTTCTTCATTTATTTGGTTCATTTTTATATCTTCTTAAGTCATCTAATTCATCTAATTCGCTATCTATTTCATTATCTGTTTCATTTTCCGAAATTTCATATATACTATCTTCACTTTCTAATTCATAATCTATATAATCTATCTGCATATATTCTGTATTTTCTATTTTTATTTCTAATATTTGTTTATTTTTTGGGTTTTTTGGTAATTTACAATTTCTAGCTAAATGTTCTAATTTTTCACAATTATAACAAGTACATTCTTTTATAGATTTCTTTTTTCTATATGGTCTTTTATGTTTATAATTTTTTACGTAATATCTTTTTCTTGGTTTCTTATATTTATATTTTGATTTTTTGTATTTCTTATATTTCTTATGTCTTTTTCTTTTCTTATAATATCTTTCTTCACATCCAAATTGAGGTGCTATTTTATCTTTGCAACATGCTAAATTTCTTATTAATATTTTTTCCATTTTTATTTCTTCTCTATATTTTTCGCATAGATTTCTATACCATTGTTCTAAAAATTTTATTCTTGCTCCTAGGGTATCTACTATTTTTGCTTCATCCTAAATTTTTATTATTTTTGAACTAAATGGTTCAGGTAATTTACTAAAATATAATCTTTTTATTTCTTTACTTTATTCTATATTATATGTTCCTTTATAATAATATACTTTAAATGCGCACGTATACTCATCTATATAGCACATATTACTTATTGCTAATTTTAACATTAAATTCCTACTCGTATCTTTTTCTTTTTTTTCCTCTTCTTCTTTTTCGGTTATGATACTACTAAATTCTTCTCTTATAGCTATTTCATATTTTTTCAATATTTCTGATGGTAGTATTTTAGTAGGTATTGATGTTCCTTCTATTTTATTATCAGATCTTAGTATTTTTTTACTTGTTTTGGCTAGGTTTAAAAACCATAATTTTACTATTTCTATTAATATCTTTTCTATATATTCTGGTGTGTTTGTTGTATCTATTTTATTATCTAATAATTGTTTTGACATGTATCCTACCCATAGTTGTATTGTTTTATATGTGTCTATTACACAGTCTAAATCTAAAAAGTTGTAATTAATTATTTATTTTGGTGTTCATTTATTATATTCATCCTTTGGATTATATCTTTTAAACTTATTTTTGTAATTACAGGTTGGTTTTCTTATTTCTGATGTACTAGTTATAATATTTTTATCTAGAGTATTTACTTCTGTATTTATTAGTTCTAGATTTTCTTTATTAATTACTTCTTGTTTTTCATTAATTTCTAGTTTTCCTATGTTTTCCAGAATTTCTATATATGTTTCACTATCTTCCGAATCATAATTATCTGTTTCTTCAGCATCTATTGTATTTATTTCTAATTCATTGATTTCTGGTTCTTTATTTTTTATTTCTAATTTTTCTTTAAATTGATTTATCTCGTTTAATAATTTTTGTTATTTATTTTTTTCTTCTTTTCCTTTCTATCTTTTTTCATATAAATCTTTTAGCATTTGTAGTTCTTTTTCTAATTCAGCAATCCTACTATTTTTAGTTTTTTCTATTTTTCGTATTTCTTCTATGGTTTGTTGTTTTATTTTATCTATTTTCTTTTTTCTATCTATCTCTTCATTTTCTCTTTCTTTTCTTACCATGGCAGCCAACTTATCTTCTAATTTTAATTCTTCTTTTTTCTAACATTAAATATAAATTTTCACCTATTTTCTTATATCTCTTTCTTAAATTAGAGAATACTATTTTTATTTTTAATCCTTCATGATTTTCATATGTTTTTTCATCTATTATAAATTCTTCTTTGTTCCTTTTATTTAAATATATATAGGTTATGTTGATATATATATTCTAGGCTATCTATTGTTGATCCGAAATTTGGTATTTCTTCTTTTTGTGTATTTATTGAGTTTTTACTAACTTCGGCAATTATGTTATACTATAGTCTTTCTATCCTTATTTTTAACTCTTTACGTTTATCAGATATTATTTGTTTTGATTTTTTATATTATTGTGGTTTTTGTACGTTATTCATCTAAACAATATTTATAATATTTTGGTGGATATCTAACTTTAATTTTATCATAACTAATAAATTAATCAAATAAATCCAATTATGTACTACTTCCGTAACTTTAATTATAGATCTATTATAGTTATCTGCACCCCCTACAATTGGGGTCAGATTACGGAAGTAGTATATATTTGGATTTATTTGATTAATTTATTAATTATGATAAAATTAGATTTAGATATCCACCAAAATATTATAAAAATTGTTTAGATGAATAACGTACAGAAATTACAAAAATATAAAGAATTAAAACAAATAATATTTGAAAAACTTAAAGAATTAAAAATAAGGATAGAAAGACTACAGTATAACATAATTGTCGGAGTTAGTAAAAACTCTATAAATGCACAAAAAGAAGAAATATCAAATTTAGAATCAACAATAGACAGTCTAGAATATATATATCAATATAACCTATATACATTTAAATAAAATGAACAAAGAAGAATTTATAATAGATGAAAAAATATATGAAAATCACAATGGATTAAAAATAAAATTAGTATTCTCTAATTTAGGAAGGAAATATAAGAAAATAGATGAACAGTTATATTTAATGTTAGAAAAAGAAGAATTAAAATTAGAAGATAAGTTGACAGTCATGGTAAGAATAGAAAGAGAAAATGAAGAGATAGACAGAAAAAAAAAAGAAATAGATAAAATAAAACAACAAACCACAGAAGAAATACGAAAAATAGAAGAAACTAAAAATAGTAGGATTGCTAAATTAGAAAAAGAACTACAAATGCTAAAAGATTTATATGAAAAGAGACGGAAAGAAAAAGAAGAAAAAGATAAAGAACAAAAATTATTAAACGAGATAAATCAATTTAAAGAAAAATTAGAAATAAAAATTAAAGAACCAGAAACTAGTGAATTAGAAATAAATACAATAGATGCTGAAGAAACAGATAATTATGATTCAGAAGATAGTGAAACATATACAAAAATTTTGAAAAACATAAGAAAACTAGAAATTAATGAAAAAAAAGAAGTAATTAATAAAGAAAATCTAGAACTAATAAATACAGAAGTAAATACTCTAGATAAAAATATAATGCCTAGTACATCAAAACCAACCTATAATTACAAAAATAAGTTTAAAAGATATAATCCAAAGGATGAATATAATAAATGGACACCAAAATAAATAATTAATTTCAACTTTTTAGATTTATACTGTGTAATAGACACAAATAAAATAATACAACTATGAGTTGGATACATGTTAAAACAATTATTAGATAATAAAATAGATACAACAAATACACCAGAATATATAGAAAAGACATTAATAGGAACAATAAAATTATGGTTTTTAAACCTAGCCGAAGCAAGTAAAAAAGAACTAAGATCTGATAATAAAACAGAAGGAACATCAATACCTACTAAAATACTACCAACAGAAATATTAAAAAAAATATGAAATAGCTATAAGAGAAGAATTTATTAGTATAACAACAGAAGAAGAAGAAGAGCAAAATAAAGAGAAAGATACAAATAGGATTTTAATGTTAAAATCAGCAATATGTAATATGTGCTATATAATGAGTATACGTGCGCATTTAAAGTATATTATTATAAAGGAACATATAATATAGAAGAAAGTAAAGAAATAAGAAGATTATAATTTAGTAAATTACCTGAACCATTTAGTTCAAAAATAATAAAAAGTTGGGATGAAGCAAAAATAGTAGATACCCTAGGAGCAAGAATAAATTTTTTACAACAATGGTATAGAAATCTATGTGAAAAATATAGAGAAGAGATAAAAATGTAAAAAACATTAAAAATAAATTTAGTATGTTGCAAAGATAAAATAGCACCTCAATTTGGATGTGAAGAAAGATATTATAAGAAAAAAAAAAGACATAAGAAATATAAGAAATACAAAAAATCAAAATATAAATATAAGAAACCAAGAAAAAGATATTATGTAAAAAATTATAAACATAAAAGACCATATAGAAAAAAGAAATCTATAAAAGAATGTACTTGTTATAATTGTAAAAAATTAGGACATTTAACTAGAGATTGTAAATTACCAAAAAATCCAAAAAATAAACAAATATCAGAAATAAAAATAGAAAATACAGAATATATGCAGATAGATTATATAGATTATGAATTAGAAAGTGAAGATAGTATATA
Source organism: Capsicum annuum (assembly GCF_002878395.1). Lineage (NCBI taxonomy): Eukaryota > Viridiplantae > Streptophyta > Magnoliopsida > Solanales > Solanaceae > Capsicum > Capsicum annuum. Next base: position 28,429,869 of record NC_061118.1, on the reverse strand, counting down.
TGAAATTTTGGAAAATGAAACAGACAATAAAATAGATAGTGAATTAGATGAATCAAATGATTGAAGAAGATATAAAAATGAACCAAATAACTGAAGAAGATCTAAAAATAATAACAAAGTAAGAATATTTAAATGAAGAAGAAACAAATCAAAAAATAATATTTGACAGTAATATATTTGACGAAATAAAAGGAAAAGAGTTAGACTTAAGTGTAGAAAAAATATTTAAAATACCAACAATAAAAAATATATTTAGTAGAAAAAAGGAAGACTACTACGTAGTAAGCCAAAAAGAACATGTAATAGATTGTAGATATGCAAAAGGAAGAGCTAGTATACCACTAGTAACAAAAAGAATAATTAATAAAGAAATAAACGATATAAAAAGTAAAGATCCAATAAAATATATACATATTTAAGGAACAGAGATATTAATAAAAACATGTTTTAAAGAAGGAATAGATACACCAATAGAATTATATTTAACAGATGATAGAATTATAAAACTTATAGAAAAAAGTATAATAACAGCCATAAAAGAAAATTTAATATACCAAAAATTTAAATTTATAATAAATGCGAATTATTCAGTAGCAATAACAGATAAAAATATAGAGAAATTATTAGTATTATATTGGAAAATATCAGAAATAGAACTAACCCCATGAAGTAAATATTTACAGCAAGATGTAAAAATCTATATGTATTAACAGCAAAACATAAAATAATAGGAAAAAATAAAATTAATAAAATACAAATAGAAAGCCCTTTTGAACAATTTATAAAAACAATTGATAATAATGATTATAGTTACAAAGACATAAATATAGAAGAAGATTTAGAAATAATACATGGTAGAATAAGCACAACAAAAAGAATAGTTCATGAAAAACCAGAATCATCAAGCTCATAAAAAAGAACAAGTTATGAAACAACTTCGACAGTTAATTTAAATCAATATTATATAACAAGAATAATAAATAAAAAAGAATATTTAATACTCTTAAACACAAGACAAGAAGAAAATTATATAGCAAAATATCTAGTAAAAAGTGAAGAAATAAAATCTAATAGTGATATATGCCCAGATCTTCCAAGGAGTCTAATAAACATTAAAGATAAGGCAGAAAAAAATAATAATAGGAGTGAGAAAAATAAAAATAGAATTTGAAATAAAGGAAGAAATACAAAAAACAGACATAATATTAGGAATAAAATGGTTAGAACAAGTAAAACCATATAATATAGAACATACACAATTATCTATAACATATAATAAAGAAAGATTATTCGTAAAAAGAACTTTAACATGATATGAAAATATATGTACTTGTAAAAATAATAGTAGACGGATATTATAATAGGTATCATACACCTATGATAGATACAGGAGCAGAAGCAAACTTATGTAGATACAACTGTTTACCAGAAAGTAAATAAGATAAATTAAAAACACCAATAGTAGTCAAAGAATTTAAAAATGAAGGAAGCTTAATTACATATAAAGCTAAAAATGTAAAAATACAAATATGGGGTAAAATAACAACAATAGAAGAAATCTATAATTATGAACTAACATCAAAAGATATGCTTTTCGGAATGCCATTTTTAGATAAATTATACCAACATATAATAATTAAAACAGATTGGTGGTTTATAACACCATGTAAACAAAAAGTAAGAGCAAAAAGAGTTATTAATAAAATAAGAAAGAAAACTGATTGGATAGAAGGAAGTGAAAAAATTACACAAAAGTTAGAAAATATAAAAAATACAGAAGACAATGTAGAACTAGTTATATTTTCGATAAATAAAAAAGAAATATCTATATATTTTCAATAGATAAGGCAGAAATAATAAAGAAAAAATTATGACAATTATATAGTGAAGATCCATTAAAAGGATAAGAAAAAACATAAAACTACTATAAAAATTGAATTAATAGATAAAAATAGCATAATAACTCAAAAACCATTAACATATAATTTTGACGATTTAAAAGAATTTAAAATGCATATAAATGAATTATTAGAAAAACAGTATATACAAAAAAGCAATAGTAAACACAATAGTCCAGCATTTATAGTAAATAAACATAGTGAACAAAAAAGAGGAAAAAGTAGAATGGTTATTGATTATAGAAACCTAAATGCAAAAACTATGACATATAATTATCCAATACCAAATAAGATATTAAAAATAAGACAAATACAAAGATATAATTATTTTAGTAAATTTGAATGCAAATTAGGATTTTACCACTTAAAGTTAGAAGAAGAATCTAAGGAATTAACCGCATTTACGATACCACAAGAATTTTATAAATGAAACGTATTGCCCTTTTGATATAAAAATGCACCAGGTAGATATCAACATTTTATGGATAGTTATTTTAAATAATTACCTAATTGTATAGTATACATAGATGATATACTACTATATACAAAAACTAAAGAGGAACATTTAAAATTATTAGAACAATTTACAGATATAATAGAAAAATCGGGAATAAGTTTAAGTGAAAAGAAAGCCGAAATTATGAAAAACCAGATAGAGTTTTTAGGAATACAAATAGATAAAAGTGGAGTAAAAATGCAACAACATATAGTACAAAAAATAATAAATTCAAAAGAAGAATTAGATACAAAAAAGAAATTACAGTCATTTTTAGGATTAGTAAACCAAGAGAATATATATCAAAATTAGTAGAAAACCTAAAGCCTTTACAGGAAAAATTAAAAAAGGACGTAGAATTTAATTACAACGAAGAAGATAAAAAACAAGTCCAGAAAATAAAAATACTTTGTAAAGAATTACCAAAATTACAATTCCCAGACGAAGATAAAAAATTTATATATATAGTAGAAGCAGATGCAAGTGAATATAGTTATGGAGAAATACTTAAATATAGGTACGAAAATGAAAAATTAGAACATCATTGCAGATACTACTCAAGTATGTTTAATGAAACAGAAATAATATGGAAAATAAATAGAAAAAAATTATGTTTGTTATATAAATGTTTATTAACATTTGAACCATATATTGTATATAACAAATTTATTCTGAGAACAGATAATACCCAGGTTCGCTGGTGGCTAAAAAAATACAAAATTCAGTTACAACAAAAGAGATTCGGAGACTAGTATTGAGTATATTAAATTTTACATTTACAATTGAAGTAATTAGTACTAAGAAAAATGTTATTGCGGATTACATATCAAGACAAAGCTACACAGACTGATATAATAGAAGATGATGCTTTAGAAAAGATACTTAAAACCCTAACTGGCGCTTTCAATGAAAGTAGACAGTATGAGTAATGAAATAGAAAAGCTAAAGACTAATGAAGTTAAACTAAAGTCTAAAACTACAAATCAGCTAACTCAGCAGTGCGCAGAGTTATGTCGATCGGAAGACATTAAAATTCCAGGGCTAAAAAGAGACATTGGGACACTCCATAAAACCCATAACGTTTATCAATCTACAATTACAAGTACAAGCAAAGGAGTTAGTGGACAAATATATCAGAACATGAACATGAACAAGATATTTGAAAAACCATTTATACCAAAAATACAAAAAGACCCCTTGTACATACCCCCACAAATTACCACATATTGAGATAGTTTGAATCAAGATAAACAAGCTTATAACCATATAGCCCGAGGATATATAGAAAATATCTACAAAGTACAGACTTTTCTAAACCTTAACCCCAGAGCTACAAATATCCAAGAACCAAACACAAACTATATAACCCAAAAATTGCAAAGTTACAACAAGCTAATCGCACTACCCAAAACTAATCTAAGCTTAATAAAAACATGTTTCAACTATGGATTATTAAATACCATATATACCCAAGATGGAGAAGAACTAGCAGCTATAGAAGAATTACATAAAGTATTCACCACCTATAAAAGAGTAACCGAAGGAAATCTATTTTATATAAAGTTTTATATTGACCAGCAGAGATATTATACGACGAGATCAAACCAATTATACAAGTTGTAAAAATGGGATTAACCAGAGATATAATTATATCGAAAGATATTGTATAGCAGCCAGAGATACCCAAAATTGAGATACCTGATTTTTATGCAAATAAATGACTTATTGGATTAACTATAATTATTCAAGAATTAGCAAATAATTACATCAATGGAGACCCAATATGGAGCTATTATTCAAGAGACCATCAAATTATTTATTCAAATTCAAGAGAGCTACGATAAAAAGATATGAAAGATTTTAGACAATGGATAATGACGTTACTTAACCTAGGAAAACAATCTACTGCAAGAGCAATTAGGAAAGGATTTATTTCAGACGGATTATTAACAAGATACTGCAAGATAATTGGACACAAATATCCAGACCATCAATGTTCGAGATGTAATGGAGGAGATAATATTATCCCGAAAGTCCATCTAGAATAAAAGAAAAAATCAATCAAGAAGATAAGGACGCCAGCTAGAAGATAACAACGGAGTCATAATGGAAAAAATAAAAGACAAGCTATTAAATCATGAAAACGACATATAGATAGCTTTCTTGATTTCCTTTATGTAAATAATGTATAGAAACTATTGGCTTTTTAATTTTGTTGACTTTTTGGCACTTGCCATAATTGTTTTTTTTGTCTTTGAAAGACTTTTTGTAAAAGATGTAATTATTAAGTAGGAGACATGTAAAGATATATTAGGACAGGTGTAAAGTAAAATAGTGTACACACTTTCATTCTTAGGTTATAAATAGATGAGCATTTTGCTCAGTCAGAGGCAAGTCTTCATGTGTTGAAGCAAGCCTCCTTCTTTGTAAACAAAAAACTTTTGAATATTTAATAAAAAGCAGATATATTTCTAAGCAAAAGCTATGGATGAACAAAACCCAGAATTATCAAACCTACCAGAACAGGTATATTTATTTATGATCATGAATAGCTAAATTCATAAATTCCTAACAATCATGATCTGATAAAATAAGTTCATGTTAGTTTCTTTATAGTAGAATTATTCAAAAAATAGCATGTTAAGAAGTTTATTAGTAGAGTGGAAAAGGAGAAAAATCTCTAAGAACTATGCCATCCTAAATGTGAAATCGATGAGGCAAGAAAGTCGTGATAGGGGAGTAGCCAGAGTAGAGGCGTTGTTTAAGGAAAAAGTATCCAGATTACCATGCTAATAGTGACCAAAGAATATGTTATTTAAGAATAATCTAGTATATAGTAATCTAAAATAATCATATTTTGTTATGTGTATGATTGACGGAAATATTTTGAAAGAGCATCATATGAAAAATGAATACTTATTTATCTGACGAAATGGTAGATAAATTTAAAATACTTGTTTTGTATGTACTTAAGGATATAGAAATTGTAGATATAAGAAAAATCCTACTGGAAAAAAATATTTGATAAATATTTTATGACTAGAATAAATTACATACCTCACCTACCTAACTACTCTTATAAATACTTACATACCAAACCTATACATCAATCATGATAAATTACGTATATTTAGAGTATTGGAAAATGGATATGAAAAATATACAAATAATAGAAAAACTAATGAAAACAAATTTAGAAGAATATATGAGAACTAAAGATATAAAATATATAGAATATCTTAATGAAAATATAGAGGAATTAATAAGATTAAAACAAACAACTAAAGACAAATTGTGAAAAAGCATTTAATTACCCATCTAAATGACAGATAATTTTGAAGTACTAGTTTTATACATACTTAGAGATATAGAAATTATAGACGTAAAAAAATAATATGGGAAAATATTTAACATTGAAGATGAAGAGTTAGATATAAATCAGATAGAAGACGAGTTAGGAGAAATATACTTAAGTGATGACAATCATTATTACTACCTAGACAATTATCAGATGGATATTATACAGATTAAGAAATGCTAGACTATCTTCAAAGAGTTAGAGAAAAACAAAGTTGGCTATATGAAGAAATTATTTATAGAAACCAGCTTAGAAAAGGAAGAGAACAATTAAAAGAAAGATTAATTTGGATAAATAAAACCATAAAACAACTAGAATTAAAATACAGTTTAGAATATGATTTAGACATAGAATTATTCATAGATGAAAAAGACAGGATAATTAACAAAATAGATGACCTAAAATTTAATATTAGATATAGTACAATTAGAATAAATTATTACAAAGAAATTTGCAGTATCACAACTACTTTAGGATAAAATGATAGACTATGAGTATTTAAAATATTGGAGACAAGATATGGAAGAAATAAGATTGACAGAAATACTTATGAAAGAAAAATTTAATTGAATATTTTAGAACAAAAGCTATAGAATATTTAGAATACATCCAAAATAATATACAAGAATTACAAAGGCTAAGATAAAAAAATTAAAGAATATTACAGTAAAACATTTAATCAAATGACATCTAATCACCCCCCAAAATATGAACATTAATAAAATTAAAATAAATACACTAAAAATAATTTTTCTTGAGAAGTTAAGAAATATCCATGCACAAATAAAAATAGATCCATTAGAACTATAATAGATCTATTTATTACCCAAGTTATCCGCACCCCCTACAATTGGTATTATGTTATGTTGATATATATATTCTAGATTATCTATTGTTGATTCTAAATTTGATATTTCTTCTTTTTGTGCATTTATTGAGTTTTTACTATCTCCAGCGATTATGTTATATTGTAGTCTTTCTATCCTTATTTTTAATTCTTTACGTTTTTCAGATATTATTTGTTTTAATTCTCTATATTGTTGTGGTTTTTGTACGTTATTCATCTATACAATATTTATAATATTTTGGTGGATATCTAAATTTAATTTTATCATAACTAATAAATTATCAAATAAATTCAATTATATACTACTTTCGTAACTTTAATTAGCATAGGCTATTGAAGATGAAGAGTTAGATATAAATCAGATAGAAGACGAGTTAGGAGAAATATACTTAAGCGATGAAAATCACTATTACTACCTAGATAATTATTCAGATGGATATTATACAGATTAAGAAATGCTAGAATATATTTAAAGAGTTAGAGAAAAGCAAAGTTGGCTATACGAAGAAATTAATTATAGAAACCAACTTAGAAAAGGAAGAGAACAATTAAAAGAAATATTAATTTGGACAAATAAAACCATAAAACAACTAGAATTAAAAGAAAGTTTAGAATATGATTTAGACATAGAATTATTCAGACAGGATAATTAACGAAATAAATAACCTAGAAGTTAATATCAGATATAGTATAATTAGAATAAATTATTACAAAGAAATTTATAGTATCACAACTACTTTAGGATAAAATGATAGACTATGAGTATTTAAAATATTGGAGACAAGATATGGAAGAAATAAAATTGACAGAAATACTTATGAAAGAAAATTTGATTGAATATTTTAGAACAAAAGATATAGAATATTTAGAATACCTCCAAAATAATATACAAGAATTACAAAGGCTAAGAGAAAAAACAAAAGAATATTACAGTAAAACATTTAATCAAATACCATCGAATCACCCCCAAAATATGAACATTAATAAAATTAACATAAATACACTAAAAATAATTTTTCTTGAGAAGTTAAGAAATATCCACGCACAAATAAAAATAGATCCATTAGAACTATAATAGATCTATTTATTACCCAAGTTATCCGCACCCCCTACAATTGGTATCAGGTTATGTTGATATATATATATTCTAGACTATCTATTGTTGATTCTAAATTTGATATTTCTTCTTTTTGTGCATTTATTGAATTTTTACTAACTCCGTCAATTATGTTATACTGTAGTCTTTATATCTTTATTTTTAATTCTTTATGTTTTTCAGATATTATTTGTTTTAATTCTTTATATTGTTGTGATTTTTGTACGTTATTCATCTATACAATATTTATAATATTTTGGTGGATATCTAAATTTAATTTTATAATAACTAATGAATTAATCAAATAAATCTAATAATATACTACTTCTGTAATTTTAATTAGCATAGGCTATTGAAGATGAAGAGTTAGATATAAATCAGATAGAAGATGAGTTAGGAGAAATATACTTAAGTGATGAAAATCACTATTACTACCTAGATAATTATTTAGATGGATATTATACAGATTAAAAAATGCTAGAATATATTCAAAGAGTTAGAGAAAAACAAAGTTGGCTTTACGAAGAAATTAATTATAGAAACCAGCATAGAAAAGGAAGAGAACAATTAAAAGAAAGATTAATTTGAACAAATAAAACCATAAAACAACTAGAATTAAAAGACAGTTTAGAATATGATTTAGACATAGAATTATTCATAGACGAAAAAGGCAGGATAATTAACAAAATAGATAACCTAGAATTTAATATCAGATATAGTACAATTAGAATAAATTATTACAAAGAAATTTACAGTATCACAACTACTTTAGAATAAAATGATAGACTATGAGTATTTAAAATATTGGAGACAAGATATGGAAGAAATAAAATTGACAGAAATACTTATGAAAGAAAATTTAATTGAATATTTTAGAACAAAAGATATAGAATATTTAGAGTACCTCCAAAATAATATACAAGAATTACAAAGGCTAAGAGAAAAAACAAAAGAATATTACAGTAAAACATTTAATCAAATACCATCTAATCACCCCCAAAATATGAACATTAATAAAATTAAAATAAATACACTAAAAATAATTTTTCTTGAGAAGTTAAGAAATATCCACGCACAAATAAAAATAGATCCATTAGAACTATAATAGATCTATTTATTACCCAAGTTATCCGCACCCCCTACAATTGGTATCAGGTTATGTTGATATATATATATTCTAGACTATCTATTGTTGATTCTAAATTTGATATTTCTTCTTTTTGTGCATTTATTGAATTTTTACTAACTCCGTCAATTATGTTATACTGTAGTCTTTATATCTTTATTTTTAATTCTTTATGTTTTTCAGATATTATTTGTTTTAATTCTTTATATTGTTGTGATTTTTGTACGTTATTCATCTATACAATATTTATAATATTTTGGTGGATATCTAAATTTAATTTTATCATAACTAATAAATTAATCAAATAAATTCAATTATATACTACTTCCGTAACTTTAATTAGCATAGGCTATTGAAGATGAAGAGTTAGATATAAATCAAATAGAAGACGAGTTAGGAGAAATATATTTAAGTGATGATAATCACTATTACTATCTAGATAATTATTCAGATGGATATTATATAGATTAAGAAATGCTAGAATATTTTTAAAGAGTTAGAGAAATTTTTTTACTGTTCCTATTAATGTCTAAGGAAGCTTAATTACATATAAAGCTAAAAATGTAAAAATACAGATATGTGATAAAATAATAACAATAGCCCATGCTAGGAATCATAACCCCTGAATTGCCACCCACAAATAGATCGATCAAGATCGTCCCATGCTAGGTTTCATAACCTCTGAGCTGTCACCCATTTAAATAAATTTGCATTACTTAGTTTATTTAGCTTTCTTAACTGAAAAATCAGCTTTAGTGATAAATATAAAAGTTATAGAGCTTTGTGTTAGCTTTCCAAAACATATTTCCATACATAAAATAACGGTCTAGTGGTCTACACAATAATATATGCTATGTTTACTAAATCTTGTATTATTTCAAAATTTGTTTACTTACATAGACCTTCCTTTTAAAGTGTTAATCTATGATTAGATAAGTGGTAAAGATAGTATCAATAGATAATCATCCAACAATTTACCCGAGCCCCCATAAGTTTTGCATATCCCAACCACATTCACATGATAATGAATGCAATACAATAAAAGACTATTAGTAACGAACAAACCACAAACTCATCAATAGAACCAAATGGTACAGGGACTATAATTTATAGAAATTAGCATCCAATACACAAGAGGTTGAATCTTTTTCTTATCAATTACTACTGCATAACATTAAGATAAAATAAACCATTTTAGAAAAAAAGATTTAAATGCAAAAAATCACCCAAGAAGTTTAAGTCCTACTACATGGCACTAACGTATAGATCATATAGTACACGATTCGATAAAAAATAAAAATCACCTAGATATATGTTTTTAATAAGTAATCATCAACTCATTCGACATCACAATAGACCTGAAAGTCACAAATTTCAGAAAGTCATGCCCAGAAAAGAAAGGAATAACCTTACCATACCTCATCTTAGCCTTTATGAAGTTACCATGAGTTTTGTCCGCACAAGTGAATCATTTACTTCTTAAAGGTTTTCTCTTTTGTGGTAATGTCACTGTCGTTTAATAACACTTTATGTTTCCTAGTTAAAAATGAGGAAAAACTATTTTCATGACCAATATTCTATATGAAACAACCCATGTATAACCAGATAATGTGAAGTACCCTCAAGAGATGAACACATATGCAACAAAATAATTAAAAGGAGTATTATTTTGTATAAAAATAGGAAGTGTGTATTGTTACAACTTTCTCGACTTGAAAGGATATCCAGATGTTTATGGAATAATAGAAGACAAGTTAGAATGACATGACAAAATTCTTTGGGTAGTATTGTCAGATAAGAAACCTCATTCTTCTACTAAACGTAAAAATTATAGAAAGTTACAAATCATCACATGTAGCAACATTTTTGAGTTAATATTAATAATATAATAAAATTAAGCTAGTCCATGAATGTTTACACAACTATTATAATTATAAAAATAAATTCTAGAAACTGACAAATGATATTTGATGAGTGGTGATGTTACTAACTATTTGCACTCATGTTTCGTGCACACTACAGAGTTTTGTATAAATAAATAAGATATAATCATGATTTAATACACCAATATTCAAATTTTACAGGCATAGAGTGGGGGAGATGGAAAGATATGGATTGAAGCTAAAAGAGATCAAGTAGAAGCAACAAAGTGCAGCTGAATACCTGGAGCAATCATTAACCCTAGTTATTGTGATACTGCGATCGCGGGCCAAAGACTGCGGTCTTGGTCAGTAAAGATGGTCAATAGAACATTGTTGCGGAACCATACCTCGATCGCGGACAACCTTATTCGATCGTGGCTAAGCGGGAATGTTGCCCAAGGTAGTTTAGTAATTTCACTTGGCCGAATTCCAAACCTTATATAGCCAAAAAACTTTTCTTATTTGGGTATTGCTTACCTCATAGATATTTTTGAATTTGAATCTAGAACCCTATATGGGCAAGATTATAACTAATTTTGGAGACTTGAATTCTTAGTGTCTGGTGAAGGATGGATGCTTTGGATAATCCTTATGGTATATATTTCTCTACTTTCTTCATGAGTAGTTAAGTAATTTAGTCTTGGGATTAAGTTGAATTAAAGTGTATTTTTCTATGTGTGTTGATGTGTTTACATGATTTCTAGTTGTTGAGTATGGATTTTACCATTGCTTGAGTTTAATAGTTGGAATTTTGATGGTAAAAACCCAAAATCTCCAAATGGGTTTGATGGGTGAAAACTCAAAACTCTAGAAAACCTTCATCATCCTTGAAAGAGGGACGAAGGTTAACCCATGGGAACCCATGGCATCCTTGAAAAAGTACTATAGAGGAACAAGGCAATGGTGGCCAATTAAGTATGTGGATTACTACCTTTTGCATTCTTAGAAATAAGTGTAAATGGGTGTAACTAATGTCATGGGCATCTTTTGAGAAATAGGGATGCCCGATTGAGGTATTGGGTATCTATGAATGGCACACTTGTTAGGTGGTCGAAAGAGCCAATAGGTGATATCTTTGAGGTTTAGTTGAAAAACTAGTTGCAAATACTTTTGACCTAGCCTATCTCTCACTTAATAACTTGATATCATGATGAACCATCTCTAACCTACACACTTTATACATTTAGGAAGACATAGTCCCAAGATTTCTCCCTAAACTTGTTTTTTTAATCCAAAAGTGTTATTATAGCTTGTTATAACTAAAAAGTTGATACAAACCAAATCCCCCCGCTTTTATTTTATGTTGTATTTGCTTGCATTCGGGGTATCCTTTTAGTAATTAAAGCACCCATAGGACTTGACATTTGCATTCACTCCTTGAGGATTCGACCCCAACACTATTTGGTATATTTACATTGACTGTCTTACCCCTTAAACATGGGAGTAAGCTGAGTGTTATCAAAATGGCATCGTTGTCGGGGAGTAGAATATAGATTTCACTTGTGTTGTATTATTTTACATGGGTATACCCGGGGTGGTGTGATTTACTTTCTTTGATGTTTTTGATTTTGGTAAGTGATCGTAGTGTGAATGCAACAATGAGTAACCATGCTACTAACATGGGTCCCTTTGATATTTCTCTCGATGAAAAGGGACAACTCAATGATGCGGGCCTAACAAGTGAAAATTGTATCCCACCAACTAACGGGAACAAAGTTTATCGCATAACTAGTGTTATGTTACACATATTACAAATGAAGGGGCTATATGTTGGTCAAGCATACGAGGACCCCAATGTTCACTTGAAGAATTTTGTGGAGGTATGTTCACCTTTCAACATCGCACACATCACTCAAGAGCCTATCTGTTTTTACCTTTTCCCGTTCTCTTTAATGGGCGAGGCGGTGTTGTTGCTCTGTTCACTTCCGCCTAATCCAATCACTACTTAGGAAGAGATAACCATGATTTTTCTTGATTGATACTTCCCATCATCCAAAATGCTCCAAATACGAGATGACATCATAAATTTTAGGCAATTTAAGGGGAACCATTGTTTGAAGCATGGGAAAGATTCAATAGAAAATCAGCAAAATGTCCGAACCACGAGGTTTCGAAGAAGATGCTTCTCCAAATCTTCTAATGGGCTGTTGATCCTCTTAAAAAAATAATGGTGGACAATGCGACAGGGCGTTCCCTAGTAAAAATGCACTACCATGCAATAATTCATTTGTTGGGAGAGGTGAAAAAGTAAAATTGGGGTTGGCATACCTGAGATACCGAAGTTCTCAAAAGATCTCCCACTACATCCGTGGTTGACAATAAACAAAGAAAGTGAGATGAAGAAAGAGGGGAGATCCCAAAAATAATGATGACACGACTTGAGATCCTTACAAAGCATGTTATGGTTGCACCTACAAAAACGGTAAATTCTATAACATCTAAGGCCTATGAGGATGATGAGGAGGCCAAGAAGTTGGATGAGGAGATCTGGTATATAGCAAACTATTCGAGGGGTTCCCACCCTGCCTATCAAAGGCAAGGTGGGAATCAAGGTTGGATAGATCATGCGCATAAAAGGGATGTGAGGTATAGAGAGTATGATTATGATCTCTATGTGCACCCCCCATCCCCATGATTGAATTAAGAACAAAAAGTCTAGCTCCATTAACCAGGAAAGTTCAAGACCGAGAATGTTTTGGCCTAAATTTTTAATAGGGTGAAAGATATGGACAAGATGGTTGGTGAATTTAAAGGTGACTTTTCTCAGCTCTCTCAAACCGTGGTGGCCCACTCCATATCTATCAAGCAATTAGAGACCCAAATAGGGCAAATATCCATGCAATTATATGCTATGCCTAAAGGTGGACTCCCTAGTGACACGATTGCTAATCCAAAGAATGACCCTCAAGTCCTAGCATTAGTAACTAGGAGTGGGAAGACACTTGATGAGCACTTTAGGGAAAACTTAAGTGGAAATATTCCCAATGCAAAGCCAAAGGAGGTGTTACCGCAAAATCAAGAAGAAAAAAATGTGAAAGATAATGACGAAGTGGTTGAGGTTGAAATAACACAAGGTGAAACAAGGCCTACTATGAAACTTCCTCCCCGTTCCCTCAACGATTGCAAAGAAAATAGAAGGGTGTCAAGTTAAAAAAATTCATGGCAAAACTTAGCAATCTATCCATAAATATCCCATTTTTTGAGGTGATCTAAGAGCTCCCGGGATATGCTAAGCTATTAAAGAAATCAATGTCAAAAAGAAAACTTGTTGAAGGTGACACCATTAAAGTTACCCATGGTTGTAGTGATATCATGGATAGTAAGATTGAAGAAAAGAAAGATGATCATGGAGATTTCACAATTCCTTGTACCATTGGAACACATGTATTTGCAAAAGCTCTATTCGACCTTGGTGCGAATAACAACATCATTCCTCTTGCCATCTATAAGAAGCATGGATTGGATGCCCCTACACCGACCTCTATGTGACTTTAAATATCAGACTTATCAATAAAAATACTGGTGGGAATTTTATTGAAAGTCCTAGTTAAAGTGGACAAGTTTATATTTCAGGCAGGCTTTGTGGTCTTGGACTATAAAATGGACCAAGAGGTACCTATCATTCTTGGTCATTCATTTTTAGCTGCCAAAAGGGCCATTGTTGACTTAGAAATAGGGGATATGAAGTTTAGGGTGCAAGAGGATAAATTCACATTTAAGGTTTGTAAAACAAAAAAGCAATCTGTGGAGCTTCAAGTTGTGTTCATGGTAGATGTTGAGATAGATGAGGTGAGAAAAGGGGTCTTGAGGACCCATCTTGAGAATGAAAAAAGGAAGATGTCATGCCATGATGTTAACTAAGGTATTGTGTGGGAGGCAACCAACAAAGGTCACAAAAGTGGATCGTATCCTTTCTTTATTATTTTGTAGCTTAGATTTTGGTTTTGGCATTTCAATAACCTATGCATTTGTTGCACTATTGAGTGCAATGGATGAGCTTAAAAAATGGGAATGTGTGAAATTTTTGTATTGAAAATTGAACAAGGGAAAAGCTATCAATTTTTGAATTGAGTTGAACAGGGGAAAATAGGGGAGTTTTAATACTCTCAGTTACCACGATCACGGGCCCATGGTCACCATCGCGGCTGCCACGTGCCCGCAATCTCGATCACTTAACTGCGAATGCAGTTGCTTCAGCTATATGACTAGATATATCCCTCATTTCCCTAACACTCCCATTTAAAATCGTACTCGCTAATTGGACAAATTTCTGGCCAAGTTTATGAGCTCTCCAATAGCATCCATGCATCCCTATTGCATCATAAATCCAGTAGGTTCCTTGAATTCATACATTGATTTTTGAAAATAGGCCAAAAAATACATGATGCATAAAGGTACTAGGTCATCGATGTTCATGTTTCCATGCTTTCATATTTGGTACTTGTGTGGTGTTTTGCTACAATAATATGGTGTGGACATGATTGGGGAAATCTTGAGTGCCCAAAAATATGTACAAAATGGAGACAAATGGAGTATGCACACCAGGTGTCCGATATATAGCTTGAATAATATTTTCAATAAGGGCTTTTGCATTCAAAGGGCATAATCAAGCACCTAGTAGCTTTGTTCATTGGCCTTAATGTCATTCCACATTGTAGAACATGCTTGTGGTCTAAAAATTTGGAAATGTTGAACATGGAAAGCTGGTGGGAACTGGTCTCAGTTACCGCAATCGCGATCATTAGACCTTGATTGCTTTAGTGCAGATGTGGTTATGGCCTGTGATCACGGTAACCGAGGGAGTTTCCTTCCATGTCCAAACATCTTGCACCCCAAATTTTTAGCTAAACACCACCAAGTGCTTATTCAATGAACTTTAGTGAACAATGTGGCAAAGTTTGTGCATAAAAATGTCAATGATTAATGTCGTTTATGCCTAGTGCTTTCAGGATAATCTCATGGACAAGTATGATCGAATCTGATTCATGGAACTCGAGTTCCACACTCACTACTATACTGATCTTTCAAGGAAATAGCTAATCCCGGAGAGAGAAATTTGCTTGGATAATGTGACGAAAAAGCTTCTAGTATTTACTGACAAGCTTGAGGCAACAGGATGGCGGTGTTTTGTCGTGGATCAATAGAATGTAAATGAGCAATAGGTTCATGAGTTTGATACGCCCAAATTATACCTCTCTTATGAGAGAGTAAGCACTCATAATCAAATATATAGGTTAGGGTCGAATACTGTAAGGAATATGGTGTTAATCAAGTCTATTGGTGATTAAACCGACTAATAGTTAATGGTTTCCTTTAATTAGGGGGTTTCTATCAACCAATCTATTGTTAACGCTTCAACTTACTTGAGAAACCCAAAGTTAAGATTGCAGTATTTCAAATTAATGATGTAGTAGAACTAGAGTTGTGATCACTATGACTAGTAACTTGATTGAATAATAGTTGTGGTAATAGATTCTCGTGACTTCTAGGAAATACATAATTATCAATATCGATAATTAATCTAAGTGTATTTCAACCTACTTAGATGTTAAGCTCCCTAATTATGTCAAACATAGGAAAACCTTCTATTCACACTAATTTTATCTCAAGTTGATTAATATTGATACAACATTAATCCTCAGATGGAAAATTAACCTTTCCAAATCCTCGTTGATAATTCACTACTTTTACTTGATTTCTCAATTCGATCAAAGCAACATGAAGTAGATTCTATTGTTTGCAACCAATAAAAAACATGTAATACAATAGAATTATCAAGATAAATCCCATAGTAATTCAAATCTTATCCAACTATTAAATTAATAAAGGAATAATCATAGATCCCACAACACTAGTTGTGCGTTTTAGCTCCTTATGGAATAGAAAGAGACAACAACAATTGAATCTATAATTCAAAGCAATTAAACTTAAAAAAGATGTAATCAAAGGTTGTTATCTTCCAAGTTTCACCAGAAATTTTCTCAAACTAAAACAAAAATAGAAAACTAAATTCAAAAATTAAGATTCCAAAAAAATGTAAACACGTTGTTGGAATAAGTTCTAGATCCCAATGAAAACCTAAGATTTTTCCATAAATACCCATAACCTTCAGAATTTGAATTTCAAAATCCAGATTTTCTGTACTATAGCTGACTACTTTACTTGACAGCTTATTAGCAAGTTGATGACCTATCACTCAAGTCGTCAACAACTTTTTCCAACACTTGTATTCTACCTACAAGTGATGACTTCATATGATAACATAAAAATAGGTTGACGACTTATCACCCAAGTCGGTAACTTAACTTCTCCAGCATATGTATTCTGCCTACAAGTGACGACTTCCACTAATAAGTTATCAACAAGTTGATGACTTATCACCCAAATCGTCAACTAGACTGCTTCAACATATAGATTCTGTATATGGGTGATGGCTTCCTTTTAAAACTTATCAACAGGTTGACAACTTATCAGACAAGTCATCAACTGAAATCTTAAAAATGGAGCTTCATATCTGCTTCACCAAAAATGTCCTTCTTGACATAGTTTTCATAGGTTTTCATGCATCTTGAATTTCCCTACAAAATCACATGAAATACAATAAAAAACATCAATAGTTCCTTAGTAATACAACCTTAAAGCCTTAAACGTGCTAACACAAAGCTATCATATCAAAATCCTTAACTTGAAACACCTGTTTGTCCTCAAGAAACTAACACAGTATTATGCACAGAATAAGAGCATCAATGCAAAGAGTAGCACTTGTTTTCTTCATTTTGAACCCATTAAGAAAAAAGTGATTTTTTTCCAAGCAACATCAAGATTCCATACATATCTTTAAAGTTCAAACAGACAAACGACTACTTAAACTTAGAGTATTTAATCAAATGTTTATCAATTTCCACTACCATTCACAAACCCTTACACAAAATAAACAAGTTCCTTACTCCACATATTTCATTGTTCTTTTAGGAACTAGACATCAAATCTCTCATTCTCAGAATGAAGTTTCAAGTTGTGCATGTACAATGCCATAAGCTTACCCTTACCATTCTGTTTAGTTTATCTAGTAGTTAGACTAGGATCACTACAAGTCTTTCTCGAATTGAAGTGAAGGCTTAAGTTTGAGGAAGGTCAATTTAGGATTAGTGAATTAGCCTCTCTTTGTTAACTTACACCTCTTGGATACAACAACTTATTCCTTTGCATTCTTCACCTAATCAAATTTTTTATCCTTTTCAGCATTCACACTCAAGTCCATTTATTTACTATTATTACTAAATTAGCATACTAACTTTTACAACATCTTTTGCACCTTCCAATAATCATTCCTTCTACTATAGCCACCCTCAACTTAGGCATTTTGCCTAAGTTGATGTTTAAAACATCAAATAAGAGAACAGGGTAAAGCAAGGCTTAATTATGAACTCAGTGAAAGGTGGTCAATTTGTTGCAAAAACAAAAACATTCAAATGGTTCAAAAAAGGATTTAGTATATTCTTATGGGTTTTTTATTTTGGCTAAGTGGCTTTCTTATCAAAAATGACTTGTGATCACTTCTCAGATGACTACTTGCAACCCTAACGAAATAATTTGGGCAAGTTCTAGATGCATGGACACAGTAAAAAAATATTCATAGAAAAACCTCACTCTCTCATGTCATGGAATTATACTATCATTAACAATTACTCAATCAAAACCTAAGCTTAAGCAGGGAATGCTATATTTGTATACTTTTGTACACAGAAATGGTTTCCCATGTACCTAGCAATTAATCTCACTAACAAAATTTTGATGGGCTCATAATTTTCAAACTTTCAGACTTATACAATTCTACTCAGTCACATCTACTCCTCATTCATATATAACACATAACTAAAAACACATAACAACTCCTAAACATGTCCATTCCTAGATAGCACTCAAGGGCATAGAACATAGAAAATACACCCTTGAGATTTCAAGTACCCCTACCCCCATAAATAAAAGCATGCATTGTCCTCAATGAATTATTATTAAAACTTAAGAACAAGGGTAAGGACATACCTACAACGCCTTAAGAACTTATGTCATAAGCTACTGACTATGATGCTACATCATCAGCTGGTACAATATCAATAGCGGCATCGGGTTCCACTGATGCAACCATACCAGTGGTTGGTGGAGTAAAGAACTATCCAACAGGAACTGGAGGTCTTCTAGTAGAGGGTCCCACAACTTTAGCTCTTAGTGGTTCTTTTATTTTTTCTTTTTTTTTTTCTCTTTTCTGTCCTCTTTTGCTCGTCACTCTTACTTCTTTTTCTTTTTTCTTTTTCTTTTCAATAAACTGGTTCATATTCATAATCAACATCAATAACTAACACTACACTCATTTCCCTTAGTTAATTCATGAATTGCCATAGGTCAAAGCTAACTTCTTTCTCATTGAGCCTAAATTTTAGCTCATTCAGCTCTATGTCAACTAACACTTTTCTTGTTACTAAGAGCGGACAACCCAAAATTATGGGTACCTCAAAGTCCACTTTGTAATCAAGAATTACAATGTTTGCATAAAATATAAAATTGGCCACCTTTACAAGTACATCATGTAAAATCCCTACGAATATCTTTACCACCCCGGCAGGCATTATTAGTCGCATGGTAGTTTGTTTAGGAGTTCCTAAACCTGATTTCTTGAAAATATCCAATCGAATAAGGTTGATGCTCACTCCATAATCGCAAAGCGCCTTACCACAACTAAATGCTCCAATTGTAAACGGGATAGTGAATGCTCCTGGGTCAGATTTTTTCTGCACTAATGAACTAATAGTAATAGCACTACAATGATTAAGATTGTCTGTGGGTTCATAAATAACTGTCCTTTTATTCATCATGAGTTCCTTCATAAATTTAGTGTATATCGATATTTGATCTAATGCCTCAATTAAAGGTATATTCACTATCAACTGCTTCAGCATATCCATGAATTTGCTAAACTTACGCTTATCTACTTTCTTCTTTAATCTTTATGCAAATGGAGGTAGTGGCTTTGGGATTCTAGCTGGAGAAACTTCTACCTCTTTTCATATGCCTTGCTCGACATCACTAACCTGTTTAGTATTAGGTGGTTGTTCCACTTCTGCACTATTCTTTTATAAACCTCCCAACTTCTCAGGCACAACTGGGGATTTAACAACTATCTCCTCATCTAATTTGACCTCATAAATATAAGAAGATGCTCCCATACATGGACTAGATAACATCCTAACTCTAGCATCTGTTGACTCCACTCCTTTTAATACTTTTGCCATCATATCCTCTAAAAACACTTTCCAAAAATTATTTGTAACATTATCATGGCTCCTAGGTGGTATATACTATCCACTTCTATTATTATTACTCTTCTAATCTCCTTGATAGCTCAAACCTTGGTTTTCTTGGCCACAAGCCCTGAAATGCCCTAGTTATTCAAGTATTGAGCCTCCTCCTAAGTATCTGATTCATCTTCCTCACTATGTGACCCTATATATTTTACATTTTCTACCTTCCCTGATAACAAATGCTTTGTAAGTAAATCTATCTGTGTCTTTATGTGAGCAATGTCCTGATCACCCTCCTCTTCTCTCCTATACTATTCTGCTGAAATTCTACTGGACCCAGTATTACTTGATACCTCAGATTCCCTGGTATGCCTAGATCTACTTGTCTTAGTCATTTTTATAATATATACATAGCCTAAGTAAAGGTGAGCTCCATAAAAGCTCCTCCTGCAGCATTATCTATAATTGGCTTTGTAATTGAATTCAAAGCTCTGTAGAATTTTCCATAAAATGTTTATCAGTCATCTTATAGTTTCGTTATTGAGTCAACAGTTTTTTAAACCTCAGCCTTGTTTCATGCAAGGCTGCATTAGGCAATTGCCTAATGTTGCTGATCTCATCCCTCAATTATAATATTCTTGAAGGTGGAAAGAACCTTTTTGGGAAAGCTCTTTTCAGTAGCCTTCAGTTTGTTATAGAATTGGGTGCCAGCTTATTCAGCCATAGAGTTACCTCCCTAGATAGAGATAGTGGAAATAATCTCAGATGAATGCCATTTTAGGCTACTCTAGGATTATCAAACAACTTACAAATATTGATGTAATTCACCAATTATAGATTTAGATCATCACTAGGTAATCCACTAAAGATTCCTTTCAATTTAAGTAGTTGGATCATAGTGTGGGTGATGTTAAATTTCACCCTAGGAGCTTGTGGTGGTTGAATGATTTCTCCGATAGCTCTAGCTTCATCCAAATCAACATCATCCTCATCATTTAGAGAAAAATGCATAGTAGGTTGTAGAGACATCCTACCTTTTCCTTGCTGATACTGATTTGCTGGTATAGTATTTTCAAGATGTCGCCTATTTGCAGGATCAGCCAAATCATCATCGCCCAAATCTTCATTGTCCATATTAGGTACACGCCCTGGTAATCCAGCATTCTATTTGTTAACTTGAGCATTAGCCAAAGAGGCTAATCTTTCAGCTTTTTGTTGGTCAGCCATTCTCTCAATTAGTTGAGGTTCTGTTAGATAGGTAATAATGGTTCCCTTGACCTTCTGGTTTATGGAATGTACATCAAAGAGCTTGTAATGATCAAAAAACAAATAAAATAAAAATTAGGAAACTTAACTAAGAGTCAATTAACATAAATATACTTAATTGACAATCATATTCCTCAGCAACGACACAAAAAGTTGATACACCCAAATTACACCTCTCTTAAAAGAGAGTAAGGGGTCGTCATCAACTATATAACCCAAATAGGTTAGCGTCAAATACCACAGGGTATATGTTGTTAATCAAGTATATTTGTGATTAAACCGACTAATAGTTAATGGTTTCCTTTAATTGGGGGGGGGGGGGTTATCAACCTATCTATCATTAACGCTTCAACTTGTTATAGAAACTCAAAGTTAAGATTGTAGTATTTCAAATCAATGCTTTAGTAGAACTAGAGTTGTGATCACTATGATTAATAACTTTATTGAATAATAGTTATGGTATTTGATTCTCATAACTTATGAGAAATACTAGATTATCAATATTGATAATTTATCTAAGTGTCTTTCAACCTAGTTAGATGTTAAGCTCCCTAATTCTTTAAAACTTAGGAAAACCTTCTGTTCAAACTATTATATCTCGAGTTTATTAATCTTGTTATAGCATTAATCATTAGATTGATAATTAACCTTTACAAATCCTCATTTCTAATTAACTACTTTTACTTGATTTCTCAGTTCGAGCAAAGCAACACGAAGTAGGTTCTATTGTTTGCAACCAATCAAAAACATGTAATACAATAGAATTATCATGATGAACCCCACAATCATTTGAATCATATCCAACTATTAAATCAATTTAGGAATAATCATAGATCGCACAACTCTAGTTATGGATTTTAGTTCCTCATGAAATAGAAAGAGATAATAATAATTGAATCCATAATTCAAAGTAACTAAATTTATAAAAGATGTAATCAAAGGTTGTTCTCTTTCAAGTATAACCAAAAATATCCCCAAACTAAAACAAAAATGGAAAACTAAATTCAAATTTTAAGAGCCCAAAAATATGTCAACTCATCTTTGGAAAAAGTTCCAGTTCCCAATGAAAACCTAAGATTTTTCTATAAATATCCATAACCTTCAGAATTTGAATTTCAAAATCTAGATTTTCTTCACCATAGCAGACGACTTCACTTGACAGCTTATTAGCAAGTTGATGACCTATCACTATAGTTGTTAACAACTCTTTCCATATCCTGCATTCTACCTACAAGTTATGACTTCATCTGATAACCTATCAACAGGTTGACGACTTATCGCCCAAGTTATCAACTTAATTTCTCCAGCATCTATGGTCTGCCTACAAGTGTTGACTTCCACTGATAACCTATCAATAGGTTGATGACTTATCACCCAAGTCGTTAAGTTGACTTTATTAGCATATAGATTCTGAATTTTGGTGACGGCTTCCTCTGATAACTTATCAACAGGTGGACAATTTATTAGACAAGTCATCAACTGAAATCATCAAAATATAGCTTCTTATATACTTCACCAAAAATGTCCTTCTTGTTATAGTTTTCGTAGGTTTTCATGCATCTTAACTTTTCCTGCAAAATCACATGAAATACAATAAAAAACAATAATAGATACTCGATAAATTATAATTATTTCAAGATTAAAGCCTTAAATATTCTAAAACAAAGCTTACACATCAGAATTCTATGCCAACATTACCGAAGTTTCTTTCTCGGATCCATCCAACATGAATATTAAGATCTGGGGACAAATGGTGAGCTTTCGGGTTAAGAAAATCAATGATTTTTATGGGCTCCCACATGCAAACATATATGAGTTCAAAGCAATATGGTATAAGCTGAGAAGTTAGTTGGCAGAAAAATTGTATCCCAGAAAGAAGTCTCGTGGACAAAAACAAAAAGCAACATCTCCATGAATTACTTTATTTCTAAGGCTTGAGTTTAGTTACATATTAAATATAGTCGAGTCTGCCCTTGCACCCAAATGAGGGGAGGGCACACCTGTCAAAGAAAAGACGTAAAAGATCGACTTAGGGAAGTCAACATGTATTGAGCCCGAGTTTCATAGGCCATCCACCACCGATCATCTTAAGGATATTGGAGTTGATATTGCTTCCATCAGGGAGCTTGTCTCTAGTTTACCCAGGGACCGGAAGATCTCTCTACAACTCTCCATTCATATGTGTCATGGTATGATTTTGAGAAGTATAGAGAGGACCAAAAAAAGTAGAAAGCTACCATTTCCAGGCTTTATAAAGCCTACTCATCTTTGGTGGAATCACATCAAAATCTGTGGATTACACATAAAAATATAGTTATAAGGGAGAAGAAGAGGGATGGGTTCTTTAATAAGATGTGGAAAGAGGTGAAGGGCTTATGGAAGGTCCTAAAACCTCAAGATTGACTTCCTTCTGGTTGGAGAGTGATGATGATAATAATGATGATATAGGTTCTGAGAGTGACAACAGACCTTAATGCAGCTACATGGAGCACCATTATCTCTTTTATCCTTGATTATTTATGCTATGGGGACACTGCTATCTTTTTAGTTAGGGGTACCTGTCTCTATATTCATTTGATTTGGGCTTGTATTATTGATATTTCTGCATATTTTTCTGCTCTTTTAGATGATTCTTATTTTTATCTGGGTTGTAATAATCGGGCACACAGATGGTGCTCACATAGATTATTGTTTTATTTAATTTTTGTCACTTGATGATTTTTTTCCTATGATAGACTGAGTGACGACATTCTTAAGGGGGAAGATTTATGATTGGGTTTTATTCATGGATGTTGGGGAAGTTGAGTACCTGTGGCATTGTTGATTTGGGATCACATTCTTATCCATTGGCGAAGTATGAGTAGCCATATGGGTGGGTAGCCCATATTAAAGCATCAATGAGAGATAAGAGCTTGGGTTGTTGCCATTATTAACAAATTATGTGTTGTGCAAATGCAAAACAAACACCCTCTTCCGTCTAAAATTTTTGCAAAATTAAAGGGCATGGATGTTAGCAACTTTGTAACAAAACTTTTTCTCTTTTTATGACTCTGGAAATTGACTTTTGAAAATTATTTGTCTCGAGCGGGAGGAACAATTGAACCCCCTTAATGAGATTCATATGCCATGCGTGGAAGCTTATTTGTCAATATATCTTATGTAATTATACCATCTAGAACATACCCCATTAGTCTTTCAATGCTAAATTTTGATTGTATTTGGTTTGTAAAATGTTCCTAGGCTATTATTGTGACATTGGAAACTCACTTTGGCCTAAACAGCCTACCAATACATAGATATAATCCTTAGTCACCTAATTAGAGCCTTTGAACTTTTCTTTGGAAAATACATTGCTAGACGTGACCCTTTTATTATACCTCTCTTATAACCTATCCTCCTTGAACATAAGAATGTAATTTGAGGCTAAAAGCCTAAGTTTGGGGTGGTAAAAATTGAAAGAGGTGTCATTCGGCCACGAAATCATAAGTAATTGTGGGCATGCTTAAACAAATAAATAAAAATGATTAGAAGAAATAATGGATCCAACAAATGAAACAAATGCATGAATTATGCATAAAGAAAAAAGAAAGAGAGAAGTGGAAAGAAAGTGGGGAAACTAAAAAAGGCAATGTAGGCATAATAGTGAAAGAAAGGAAGTAGCCCAATAACAAAATTTAAAAGAGTATGTTGTAGAAGATCATGGAGGGTTTTGCCTTGTTATCCTAAATTGATATCCTAAACTACCCTAAACCTACAATACAACCTCAAAAAGTTCTTCGTGATTCCAAACCAAATGTGATCATTGTAGGGGCGATTGAAAATAAGGGCAAGCCTGTGGTATGGTACTTGTTAGCCTTGAGAGTTCTTGAGAGAGATAGAGTGTTTGAACATAAATTACTTATTGCATGGTTAATACCTAGGTATGTGAAATATTCTTTATTATGAGGAGGTATGTGATCAAGTTGAGGTGGGTGATTTTGTCACCTTCCAAAAAATGAGACAAAAGGAAGTATAATGTGGTTGAGGTCAAGAATTGAGTCATTTCTAGTGTATTAGTAGTTGTCACATGGTTGCTCCTTAAATTCTATTGTGTCTTTCAATATTCAATTTTATGTTGAGTGGTGTACTAAAAACCATTTTGCCCATGTGTGACGAGCTTTTTATGGTAATAACCAAGTTAAAGTCATCATGATCATTGGGTAATAAAATGTGGGCATACTTCTGAAATCGACTCATGATAAAGGGTGGTGTTTCTTAAGGACAAGCAAGGTTTTAAGTTAGGGGTATTGATGAGTGGTGATTTTACCACTCATTAACACTCAACTTACATGCACACTACCAAGTTTTGTATAAATAAATGAGATATAATCGTGATTTGATGCACTAATATTCATATTTTGCAAGAATAAAGTTGATGAGATAGAAAGATGTGGATTAAAGCTAAAAGAGATCAAGTGGAAGGAAAGAACTGCAGTTGAATACCAGGAGTAGTCATCAACCCCAGTTACCGCGATTGTGGGCCAAAAGGACACGGTCGCGGTCAGTCAATATGATTAATAGAAAGTGATTGTAAAACCATACCACAGTAGTGGACAACCTCATGCGATCGCGGTTAAGCAAGAATGTTGACTAGGGAATTTTTGTAATTTCACTTGGCCGAATCCCAAACCTTATATAGGCAAAAACCCTTTCTTCTTTGGGTATTGCTTACCTCATAGTTATTTTTGAATTTTAAATAATAACCCTATTTGGGAAAGATTATAACTAATTTTTTAGACTTGAATTATTAGAGTTTGGTAAAAGATGGATGCTTTGGATAATCCTTATGGTTTATCATTCTCTACTTTCTTCATGAATAACTAAGTAATTTAGTCTTGGGATTATGTTGAACTAAAGTGTATTTGTGTGTGGGTGTTGATGTGTTTACATGATTTCTAGTTGTTGAGTATGGATTTCACCATTGATTGAGTTTAATAGTTTGAATTTGGTGGGTGAAAACCCCAAATCTCCAAATGAGTTTGATGGGTGAAAAATCCAAACTCTAGAAAATCTTCATCATCTATGAAAGAGGGATGAAGGTGAACCCATGGGAACCTATAGTATCCTTGAAAAAGTGCTATAGAGGGATAAGACAATGGTGGACAATTATATATGTGGTTTACTACCTTTTGCAATCTTAGAAATAAGTGTAAATGAAGTGTAAGTCATGTCATGGGTATCTTCCTAGAAATAGGGATACCCGATTCAGGTATTGGTGACTATGAATGACATACTTGTTAGGTGCTCGAAAGATCCAATGGGTCAAATCTTTGAGGTTTTGTTGAAAAACTAGCTGCAAAGACTTTCAACCTAGACAATCTCTCACTCAACAACTAGATATCATGATGAACCATCTCTAACCTGCATACTTTATACCTTTAAGAAGACATAATCCCAAAGATTTTCCCCAAACTTGATTTGATAAACCAAAAGTGTTATTCTAGCATGTTATAACTCAAAAGTTGATACAAACCAAATCCCCTCACTTTTATTATATGTTGTGTTTGCTTGAATTATGGGTTTCTTTTTAGTAATTAAAGCATCCATAGGACTTGAAATTTGTATTTTAATCCTTGTGGTTTCGACCCCTACGCGAGTTAGGATATTGACAACGACATCCTTACCCCTTAAACATGAGAGTAAGTTGAGCGTTATTAATATCATTAATTAGATAATTTGGTTCCTTCTTCCCACAGTTCCATGTGGAAGGGTGTTTAACAGCAAACCTTTTGTCCGCTATATTTTAGGCGGATCCGTGATATATATATATATATATATATATTTAGGTAATGCACTGGTTCGTAGTAAAATAAATAAAACTTCTCGAATATATCATAATTAATATTAAATTATTCTTAATATAGCCTACCTATTGTAATAATATTTTTTCAACAAAATTAGATTTACTATCTCTATTAGAATATTAATAAAGTGAAAGTGTATTTAATTACCTAGCAACAAAGTATAAGTACATAAATTTTGAATTAATCTATTAATATCTTTGTAAGCCAAGAATCTCATAAATATATCTAATTTAGTAGACATCAACATGTGAGTACATCATTAGCTAAAATGTACTAAAATTTACATATACTATAACTGCCAGTTGTATTCCTTATTTGGCTATATGATTTCTACTTTTGTCAATTTTCCATCACGTTGAAATGAGGTGTCAACAAGTTTTTTCCTCCTACCAAAAATTAATAAAGTATTACATCTTATAAAAAAAATACGTATCCATTTATTGTAACCAAACAATAATTTAGTAACTATTTAAGAAAATTTAGAAATGCAACAAAATATATCGTTAATAAAATTTAATTTAAAATAAGTATTCCCTAACGCATATTGGACCAATGAATCTTTCAAGGTTAAGCATGTAAGCCTTCAAAACAAAATGAAATACAATCATAAATACCTAGGGTGTTACACTAGGGAACCTACTTTATCTCACCAGTAGGTAAGTCGAATCGTAGCCAAAGCAATAAGCAATGGGATAATTTGTTGGAAAATGGTGTAAATATATGGAAATCAACAATTAAAGGCTTATAATAAAAATATGAAAAATTGATAGTTTAAAATATTGATAAAACATCCATAAACACGCCACGACCTGGTGGTGTTTGTACAAGAGCTACTACAAAAGGCACATATGTACTATAATAGTCAAATACAATCTATCTCAGATAATGAAAGAATAAACATAGATAATAGAATGAAAATTAGGCAACTCCGACTCCGAGAGCAAACCTTATCTCAATAAATAACTTAGCCCAAAGGTCACATCATAGGCAACTATTAGTACTCGTATCCGTACCAAAAATATATAGAACTATAGTATGAGCGCCAAAACCACGGGCACTTACTAGGCATCGTTGGTTAACTGGATAAGTCATGATATAAATACTATAAAGATGCCAGATAAAGAAGCTAAATCAAGCTAAAAGGGCAAACCAATAAATAAGCTCCAACACTGGAAATAAATAATCAATATCGACTGAATATGAAAGAAAGCATGATTAATACTATAAAGCTGGCTCCTATTAGATATTAAGTACGAAAAAGTAAATAACTCAAGGCAGGCACCATAAGCCTGGAGAATGCAAACAAGGGGAGTTGAATAGCCAAAGACCCATAAATTTACCGAATATCAAGCTATAACTATGAATCCATCAGTATCGGTTCATAACATAAATAGTCTATAAGTTCCAGACTAAAGAAAATAAATAGTATCATCATCTTTATCATCATTTTTAGGATTTGAACCAAAACTTATGTCATCAGTATCATCATTAATTGCCGAACTTGGATCAAAACACAATATCAATAAACTACTTAGTTTTTCTCAAGATGGGTTGGAGGGGCCCACTTCTAATCTTCAAAATCCGTTCTAAGAAAAGTTCTATCTCTGACTAGAATAAGGTATTAAATTTAACTTGTAAATGTTATACAAGTAATATTTAGCCCTAAGATATTAGTTCTACTTTAATACTGAGAAAATAAGTCAATTATACCTAATTTACTATCCCAAGATAGCCTAAACATTCCAAATAATCCTAAAATCTTCAATCATACCTCTAATACCTAAATCCCATCTCATATCTAGAATAATATAATAATTATACTACAAATTATCTCAATATATGAGTAAGGTAAGCCTAGCCTACATAGACGTCGATGAAAAGCTCGAAGAATCTGCTAAACCGATGGTTTTCCTTTTAGAGAAGTTTGCGCAAGTTGCCATACTATCAAAATTATAATTTACTCATCAAAATATGAAAAATGGTAACCATATTTAACTATTATGCTTTGGGAAAAAATTATGTAAAAATTCCATGTATGACAAATCGTCGCTCAGACTCATCAACCCTAAGTCCCAACTATCACATTCTAATTAGATGTGATGGATTATATGGAGAACCATCACACCCTTTATGAACGTCTCCTCCTTGACAATCCAAGTAAGTCAAATTCTTTTTTGACCATATTAGAACTATAATTTCATAAACCCTAAACATAACATCTAAAATAACTTTTACCCATATCTAGTTGAACATAGCAATTTAAGAGAACTATTTTTAAATACTAATCGGTTTCTCTTCCTCTTCTAATTCCATCATTAATCACATAACCACAATCAAAATCGTTAATCCCTTCCATCATTAAGTCCCCATGATCTCAAGCCACTATCTCCATCACCTATAACCCATTACTACATAAACGAAAATTTTCTAAAACTTCAAACCTCCACCATACTTAGTCCATCAACCTTTTAACATATTTACTTGATTGAGGTCCAATACTTGTAGTGTTTTTTTTCATCACCTGACATCCAGATATACGCATATAGAAGTTACATTATATTTGGTTTAATTTTTTTGTTGTGGTGTGTTCAACATTTGAATTTGGAAGATAACACAACATTAAAATGACCTAAGTTAAATTCAACGTGTTAGTATTGTTCTCGAATTCAAAGTACAAACTTGTTTTGAGGATGAAGTTTGAGTATCATGGCAAACAATTATTCATGGTTCAGTGATATACACATTGTGGAAATTTTATTTTCTTAGTGTACAAGCTTGTAAATTCAAGACTAATCAACTAAAAATTATGCATAAATGGTGTTCGAAAAAAAGGCTTAATTGAAGGATTTTTGACTAGTTGGCTGAGATAATTCATTTAAGAAATGTTACAAGTGTGATGAACCTCAAAGCTTAACCGTTAAAAGAAAATTTTTACCCAAGTAGTTTAGTTCATTCTAATAGGTCATCTGCCAATCCGTCAGGGCTATGAAAAGATAAAAAAGTAAACCATCACATAGTGACTGATAAACTAGAAGATACTAATTGTTGGGGATGTCGAGCCATCACAAGTGTCACTATCGTTCCCCAAACCATCAAATACTAATTATGTTAAATTTCAAGTATTTTATTTAAGGTTTTGTTATGCACAGTGAAAAATTTGTTCCCCCTACAGGTTCCATGTCTTAGAAAAGTCATGACCCAATTTATGACTTATGAGGGGACCTACTTTATCCCACCAGTAGGTAAGGCAAACCGTAGCTTGGAGTTATGGGCTAATTTTTTGGAAAATGGCCTAATAGCTGGAAATCAATAGTTACAGATTATAATAATAATAATATAGTAATGATAGTCTTAAGTATTGATAAAATACCAATAACTACCCCCCGACCTGCCAGTGTCAGAACAAGAGCTACTACAAAAGGAACATAAGTACTAAAATAGTAAAATACATTTTATCTTGGATAATAGAAGACTAGACATAGATGATAGAATGAAAGAGGGAAAATACTAATTCCAACAGCTCATCCTATCTGAAAGATCCACTCAGCACAAATGTCACATCAACGATGACTACTAGTACTCGAATCTGTAATAAAAACTTATAGAAGTATAGTATGAATACCAAAACCACTGGTAATCAGTAGACATCATTAGATGATTGAGCTAAATAGTGATATAAGTATGATACAGATACGAGATAAATAAGCTAATTAAAGGTAAATGGGCAAACCTAGAAATAAGCTCCAACACTATAAATAAATAACTGAAACTAACATAATATGAAAGAAAGCACGATTAATACTCCAAGACTATCCCCCATAAGCCTATAAGTGCGAAAATGTAAATAACCTAATGTGGGCAACCTCAAGCTTGAAGTGTGCAAACAAAGGGAAGTAAATAGACGAAGATCCATAAATCTAATGAATATCAAGCTCAAACCATGAATCCATCTGTATCGTTTCATCAAAAAAATAATCTCTCAATGCTGAACTCAAACTGAAACTCAATAGCATCATCATCACTATCATCATTTGTCAGACTTGAATAAAAACTCAAGTTATCAGGATTATAATCAATTGTGGGCCTTGAACTAGAACACAATATCAATAAACCTTCTTAAAGAGTAAGCATGAATCATGGCCTGAGGCGGGCCAAATGAGCCCACTTCTAATCCCTAAAATTCTTTCAAAGAAAAATTCTATCCAGGACTAGGATAAGGTATCAAAATTCATTTCTATATGTTACACAAGAAACATTTAGCACTAAGATAGCAATTATACCTAAATAATGAGAAAATAAGTCAATTAAGCCTAATTTATGGTTCCAAGATAGCATAAAGATTCCAAATAATCCTAAAATTTTCAATCATAACTCCAATGCGTAAATCCCATCACATATGTAGCATAATATCATAATTATACTAAAAATTAACTCAATCTTTAAGGAAGGTAAGCCTAGCCTACCTGGACATCAAAGAAAAGCCTAAAAGATCTGCTAAACCGACTATTTCCCTTTTTGACAATCTTCGACAAAGTGCAAAACTATCAAAATTATTGTTTACAATTCAAAATGAGAAAAATGGTACCCATATTTCACTATTATGCTTTGGGTCCAAAATTACATAAAAATCCCATGTGGGGCCCACTTGTGAAATCTCTCTATTGAAACAGACCCTCTCTTCTTAAGAAATATTTTCATAGAAAATTGGTGAAATTCAGGCTCAAACGGTCCTATAATCGAGAAACAAAATATTTTTGGGATTGTGAAATAAAATGAAGGATTTAATCATTAAATTGATGGAATCTTACGACAAATTTTGAGAAAAAATGTGTAATTTAAGTTAAAAAGTAATTCAAAATCACCACCAATGATTCTCACAAGTTTTAACAATTTTTAGGGTTCTACACTCTTGGAAATGGATGAAAATGGGAGAAATTTGGCTAAGTGGGGTGTTAAAATGGTGCCAGGTGCCCGGGTGTTACTTACGTAAACATTGGGCCGCTTAAGCGGTCACCGCTTAAGCGACGTAGTGTAGCTTTAGTGACATTGGTCGTCTGTAAACATACCATTTAAGTGGTTCCCTTAAAACTTAAGAAACCATAACTTAAGTGATAGGGGTGCGATGAACAGAACCCCTTTTAGGACAACCTGACAGCTTAAGCATTCAGTTGGGCAATTTAGTGGTCCTCCGCTTAAGCGACCCAAAAGGGAACTTAAGTAGTGCACCAACTTAAAGCTTAAAAGTATTATGGGTGTCTAACAACCCCACAAGATTAATCCAGAATCTCTGATATGCAAATAAACTATGCTACCCAATCAAATTCGTTGTTTTGGACTCAATTATATAGTCAAAATTTCAATACGAGGTCATTTCAATGAAAACATGGTCCTACACCATGTGCCATTTTTATTAACATCTGGCCAATAGCCCAAAATGAGTTTAAAAGTCTTAGGACACGGATAAAGGGACAACATAGCCTAAAATTAATGTTCTGGAGCTATTATAACTGTTAGAATTAGCATACGAGGTCTCATGACCGATGTTTTCAAATGGTAGCCAATTTTAACATGTGAGGACTTCAAAATAGGTAGTTGGCTCTAAAAACTAAATAAACTGCCAAGTCACCATACTATTAGTTCTAGCAAGTCATAAATTATTTGTGGCAGCTGTAGGAAAGCTCTCAATGATGACAATTAGTGGAAATGCAGAAAATTACATCGAGGGTCATTACAATATCCATTACTAAAAGTGATTTTGTCCGCAAAAGTTAGTCTCAAATAGGTGAGGATACTAGGTATGCATCTCGCTCTTGATCTCCCAAGTAGCCTCTTCTACTGGGTGGCACCTCCACTAAACCTTAACTACTGAAATCTCTCTTGTAAAAAATCACTTGATAAACTAGCTAATATGAGGACAAGATCCTCCATGAAGATCAATAGCTCATCTAACTGGATAGAGTCCCATATAAGCACATGAGATGGATCAGGATGTATCTCTGCAAAATAAAAACATGGAAGGCCTAATGGACAACAAAAAAAATTTGGCAGTAAGGTTAACTCATAATTGTAACACCCCAATTTGCTGAATTGGAATGCTACACGTTGCTCATAACCTCGAAAGACCACAAACTAACCCATGACTGATATTTGTACCTGTATACTGCATAAAATACTGAATAATGCAGAAACATGCACTGAAAGGCCATAAGGTTCAATACTGAACGTAACATGGATGAGATAATATCTGTGGGGTAATACAATACCCAAAACAAAACTGTAAACACTGAAGTCTGAAACATAATAGTCTGCATCTTGTTTGAAAGCTTTTACTATCTGAATAATCTAAATAAGGAGTTGATGGGACATATCCCCAACTAACTCCAACTAATAACTAATCAATGAAATAGAGGAGAAATAATCATGTCCTGGAAGGATGAGGACTCACTTCTATTCTGACTGCTGAGACTGGAATCTACTGCTGATCTGGATTTTGTGTCTCTGAACCTATAGTGTAATATTAAAAGAAAGCACCATAGCTTAAATACGTCAGTAAAATGGCATGTACTAAGTATACATGTGAGGTAGGCTAATGAAAGGGTTAATATGCATGAATAATGCTAGCTGACTATCTAACATGAATGCGAGAATGCATACATAAATCCGTAACTGTAACTGACACTATGATATCGTGATTACTGAATCTAAATATTGATGACATGACATCCTAATAACTGATATAACTAATAGCACAAATAGTTGTATCTGAATGTAAAAGATAACATGGGTAGCTGTATCTGACACTCCTGAATCTGATGGAACTATTTGAGTTCCGTACTGTATCTGAGTCGACTGTAACTGACAATTTTAAATCTGAAGAACTATTTGAGTTCTTTTATTGAGATTGGTACTAAAATTATGGGAGGTAGTATTTAATTGACATGCCCCTGATACACCATTATAGCTGAGTTGGGGTCCAATCTGTAACCATAATTGGATGGGTGTCAATACCGCGCCATTAGTAAGGACAAGATGTGGGCAATCCTTATCTGATAGTGTCCCCAAAAGAGAATAGTAGGCCCCTTATCTGACATTGTTTATCCACCTCATCAACCCTTATCGGACAGTGTTATTGTCTCAACCTATGCTGGCTACATAGTTTTGGAATGCAAGGATGACTTGTAAGGATCACACCCTCATCTGATAGTGTGTGTCCCCATCCTTGGGTTCACTCGGTGCTAATTCCTACTCCCATCTGAATAGACACTGGACATGATTTACTAAACTGAACATGAGCTAAGTTTTTAATTTCTGTTGATTGATGGAATACTACTGATATTTGACAACTCACTGAGTCGTGAAATCATGGAGATTTTTCCTGAGTCATAAGATTATCTGAAGTCTAAGGATTCATAGCTTGACTGAGAGTATCATGAAAACATGACATAGATCTAGGTACACAACTAATGTTTTGGGTACAAGTACCCCCAGGAGTCGATGGAAGTAAACTGACAAAGCATGACTTACTTGAATACATAATAATCATCATAATACATTTACTGAAGTATTTCATCAAATATGTGATAGGCATAAGCTTGTACGTACATGGGGATTTCATGATATCATGCTAATTAGACACTTTCCCTTCATCTAGGCATTCAACCAAACACATAGTAGGCATAGAATGTGTAAACAACATTATACAACAATTAACTGTCATTATTCAATTCCAATTTAATCTTTCAAGGGTTTAGTCCTAGGGTTTCATGAATCTATACCGTTACAAATCAACCCATATAGAATTTAACACTCATTCATGGAATACAATTCAATTACTCATTATCAACATGAACAAAAGCAGCCCAATCATGAACTTCATACGAAAATCCATAACTTGAATTTAGAAAAAGGGATTCTTGGGCTTCATGGATGAAAGAAGTCCATGAATGAACACTACGCATACCTTAGTTCATGATTTTATGAAGATTGATGGTGAAAACTTCTTGAGTTTGAATCTCCAATAGAAACCCTAGCTTGTTATTGAGAGAAACTTGAGAGAAAATAGTATATTTTGGATGAAGAATAGCTAAATCACGTGTTATTGGGTTTAAATAGGGGTAGGAAATTGACCCTTTTAAGCATAGACGCGTTATTTAATTTCAGTAAAATTTGGTGCGATGTGGCGTTATCACGCTGTGTCACTAGAAATTGAAAATTAGGAAATTGAGGGATGGCGTGATGCGAAGCCATCGCGTTGTCCCTTCCTTCGTGACCTGGAACTTTGGTACGACGCGGGGGAAATTGCGCCGAGACACTGGAAAAAGAATAATTCTCAATTTGAGTGCTGGCATGATGCGCCATAATCATGGACACCTACTGGAAATTGAAAAATGCTATTTCATGCGGTGCGCCACTAACTAATATGGCTCTATTTTACGCTGGGAACTTGAAATAGTCATAACTTCTTACCCGGTTATCGGATTTAAGCGAATCATATATCGACGGAAAGCTTATTGAATTTTCCACATGGAAAAAAGTGAAAATCTCTATTATTCCTGATAGAATTATTATCCTTCACTTTAGAAGCTAATACTAGGCATTATTGGGATAGAATTTGCTAGAAATCTTTAAGGTATTACAATAATCAAGCTTACCAACTGTACGAAGAATCTCAAAGGGTCCAATATATTTGGTGATAAGCTTTCCTTTCCTCCTAAACCTTATCAGACCCTTCATTGGAAATACATAGAGGAATACCTGATCACTAGCTCAAAATATCAAGGCACAAAGCTGGCACACTGCGTAAGCCTTTTTCTTACACTCAACTACCATTAACCTATCTTGAATCACCCTGACTCAATCCAATAAATTTTTAAGAAAGTTAGTATCACGAGGTATATTCTTAAAGGTCTTAAACCACCCAATCGGAGAATGACATCGCATAGCATACAAAGCTTCAAAAGGAGCAATCTCAAATCTTGAATGATTTCTATTATTATATTTAAACTCTGCCAAAACTAAGTGCTGCTCCCACTGACCTCCAAAATCTATATGACATGCTCAAAGCATATCCTTGAGAACTTGAATAGTTTGTTATAGCTTCCCGTTAGTCTGAGGATGGAAGGTTGTACTAAGATCCATTTGTGTACCCAAATCCTCTTCAAAAGATCTCAAAAATCTAGAAGTAAACATTGAAACCAAACCCAAAATAATAGATATAGCCCCACTGTGGAAATAAACTATCTCATAAATATAAATATGAGCCCACCTCTCTGCACTAAAGGATATTTGAATATGAATAAAATATGCCGACTTGGTCAACCGATCAATAATGACCTACTTTCCATTGGATCCATGGGAGGTGTAAGGAAAACCACTAAAAAGTTCATGGTAATCCGCTCACACTTTCACTTGGGAATGGGGAATCTCTGAATCAAGAAACCAAGTCAATAATCCTCGGACTTCACCTGCTAACAACATAGGAATCAAGCTACAAAGTTCACTACAACTCTCTTCATACAACTCCGCAAATAATGTTGCCTCAGCTATCTATACATCGTAGTTGTACCTGAGTGAATAAAATATCTATAGGTGTGAGCCTCACACAAAATTGACTGAATCAAATCAACAACCATACGAGTGGTATCCCTTTTGGAATCACAACTAAAAGGCTAATCATAGATGATACAAAATTTTATATGCTAAAACTAACGACTCTACATTTGCTAAAATAGCAAAGACCACAACTCAGCACTAGCAAATATCATCCTTGGGCCGGAAATATTTAGTCACACCTTAAAGTTGGCTAAGGGATTGAACTTTCCATGCCAACAGACTCTAAGAAACATAAATAGAAGACAAGCTGCCCATACCCACTGCCATCCAACTCAAGGTGTTGGCTACCATATTGGCTTTGCATGGATGATACAAAATAAATATGCCAAACTCCTTAATCAACTTCATCCATCAATGCTTACTAGAATTAAGATCTCTCTAGGTTATAAGATGTTGAAGACTACAGCGATTCACTAATTTTTCAGAAGTAATGCCATAAAGATAATGTCTCTAAATCTTTTTGACAAAAATCACCACCACCAACTCTAAGTCATGAGTTGGGTAATTGCTCTCGTGCACTTTAAAATTACTCAATGAATTAACAATAACTTAACCCTTTTTCATCAATATACAACCCAAACCATTACCAAAAGTATCACAATATATAGTAAATCACTTACAATTAATTGTAAGAGCCAAAATAGAAGCTAAAGTAAGAAATCCCATGAGTTTTCTAAAGCTCGACTAACACTTCTCAAACAATCAAAAAGAAACCTCCTTCTAAGTTATTCTAGTTATCATCACTATAATAGTAGTAAAATACTTAGCAAACCATCTATAGTACTAGCCTAACCAATGAAGATATGAACCTCAGAAGAAGATTTAGGCCATGCCAAAACACGAATATTCCCAATCTTTGTTGAGTCTACTATTTTCCCTTTCTTTGACACTAAATGCCTAAGAAATGTCACCAACTCAAGCCAAAACACACACTTAGAGAATTTTGCAAAATGCCTATAATCTCTCAAAGTCTAAAGCACAATCCTCAAATGTTGCATATGCTCCCCTTACTCCACAAATACACATAGACATGGAACCATTCTTTTTCTCAGCCTGAATCCTCCACTAATGATAACTAACCATAAGTCAATCTTAGAGAACATGATTACATCCTAAAGTAAGTCAAACAAATTAATAATATAAGGTATAAGATACTGATTCTCAATTTTCATCTTATTAAGAAGCCAATAATAAATACACATAGACATGGAACCATTTTTTTCTGCACAAACAACATAAAAGCTCCCCAAAGAGACACACTTGATCTAATGATCCTTACTGAGAATATCATAAAGCTGAGAATTTAGCTTTGTAAGCATGGTGGGAGCCAGATGGTTAGGATCCATATAAATAGGTTTGATTCCATGCTCAAGATCCATAATAAACTCATTATCATATTCAGGAGGAAGACAAAGAAGATTAGTAAGGAAAATATTAGGAAATTAATGAAATAAAAGTATAAATTAAAGCGACAGACTCTACATATTAACATTAAAAATATAAGTGAGATAACAATTGCAACCCCCTCAAATAAGTCTCCTTGCTTGAATATAAGAAATAATCCATATTGGTTCATGATCTATAGCTTTCTGCCAACCGATCGAGGATATGCTGGGCACTGATAAGGTAACGGTCTTGTCAAAATAATCCATGACCGCATGATAGTGGGTTAACCAGGACATGACAAAAATTATATCAAAATCCACCATATCCAATACAATAAGATCATGTTGTGTATAAAACTCAGAAACAGTCATAACACATCATCTATAAGCTTGATCCACTACTAAAGAATCACCCATGGGAGTTTATACACACAATGAAATAGATAATAATTTCACAAAAAACTCAAAATAGAGTCATAATAAGTAAAGACATAAGAATAAGTAGATCCCGGATCAAATAATGCAAAAGTATACTGATGGCATGTTAAGATCATACCTATGATAATAGAATCCAAATACTTAGTGAAGCATCCTAGGTTTAAACCCTTATAAAATTTCTAGGAATCTTATTCTTCAAACCCATTATGACTCATGGTATGAGCCGTATGTTGGGGTACGAATGGTGAAGTCCTGTCATTAGATGACTAGTATTAGTTGACAGGATAGTTTGGATCACTAGAATGGATATGACTTAGGGGTATGAGTTATAAGGCATAGATACGAGGCGTATAGGTGAATCATAAGGTGGTCAGTATTTGATCTTCATAGCACTACATTCTGCCAGGGATACAAATCATGGGTGCGGATCGTATGCTAAGGTTACGACTTAATTAGATGAGTTATATACTAGACAATATCTGATCCATGGTTAAGGCTTGGTTATGATCAGGTGGGTATCAACTGTAATGTTGGTTATGACTCGTAATAAGGTCAGTTTTGACTTTGTGTTGAGTTTTAGGATTTAAGTAGGGGTATTCTAGATATTTCCCTACTTACCCTAATAAGTACCTGACTTCTAGTACACTTAAGAGGTTATTTAACCTATTATTTTATTCTTAAACACTTAGATTCTCTTCCAAAAACATATCATAATTCTATTAAAAGCTTTTGGGGTTTCAATTAAGGGATTAATTTAGGGCTTGTCTTAGTGAATTCTTTATAGTAATTTTCTTCTTTTGAGGAATAACTCTCTTCCCAACTTGTAATTTCAATTAAAGGAATGGTTATATGCTTGATTTCATAGTTTTAACGTTTGCATCGTTTTGGTTTTCTATCATTAATATAGGGGTTTTGATGTTAGAGGCTTTGTTAGGATTTCTAATGGTTTTAATTATACTTTCTATATTAATGGTGGTTTTGGATAATGGAATTGCATGGTAATGGAATTTGGTTTTGTTTATACTATGCCCTAGGGTGTTTGATTAAATGCTTATAAAGATATATTTATTGTATTGACTCTTTTAATAGGAAACTCTTTCTTGTTATTAGCTTATGCATGAAACTACAACTGGTTTAAATGGTTTACAAATGTAAAAGATTATTTGGTCATGCTTGTGGAGAACATAGTAGTCTCCTAAGAAGTTAATATGGTAAATGGAAAGGGCACCGAGAGTCCCCTTAATCTAAAATAGTTTGTCTATGGATAATGGTTACAAGTATAGTGGTATGACGATACCACTAGTTTATCAAATAGCCTTGATTAATAAATGGACATTTGGATTGTTTGGACTTGGTTTTTATTTATGTATTAATGGTGGAAATTGTAAGATAAGCCGAGGAAGATGGTAGTCCGGGGGGGGGGGATCAAAACTAAAAACTTATAATTTCCAATATGAGGGGTCTTCGATGGCCTCATGTTGGTGTCATGTTTATATTAGACGAATGTACTTATCATCCCATGGTTATTGCTTGGTCATACAACTTCATACACTATGACCCTTTTAGCAGGGGAAGTGTAACCCATATGGCCCATGGGTGGTCGTACGACTAAGCTACACGACCAAGGTTAACATTTAAAATGGCATGCTAAACCTCTCCGTTGTCCTAGCACTTATATATATGTATGATTATTTGCATGGGATGGTTTTCACTTGGTTTTGATTAATAGCATTACTTTAACCATATCCTGAGATTCATGCTAGTGTTCACCCACTAACCCATTTACTTGTGGTTGAATACCCATGCTAAATAGAAATGAGATATTCAAATCTTTCTTCATATTGCTTGATTTAGGGATAGCTTATTGGAATGAAGAGGTGAACTCCTATACTTTGGGAAGGCATTAGTTCATGTTAGATATTTTTAGACTTTTTATTTCCTTTTCGAATATTGGTTTTGTCCATGGTTGGGGGCATGTCCCAACCTGATATTTGTATTCTTTAGGATAGAGGCTTTGTGATACTTCTGGGGGTTGAAATGGGATGGATTATTTTTTGTGTCCCCTTGGCTGTGAAAAAAATAGGGAGGATAGCATCATTAGAATTAATTTTTCACTATTCCATCATATTACATTTTGGGTTTGACTTTCATATTATGTTTTGATATTCTCTTTGGTTTAGTATGATATTGATGGTTGGTTTGTTATGGACAGACTTGGTTGGGTCAGTCATGGTTATGACCCTATCCTAAAGTCTTTATGAGAGCATTGCACAATTTTGTTATATGCTCAAAATTTAGCTTATCTAAGGCTGTATAAGTTGGTTAGGTTGTGTTAAGGGGGTGCTCCCTGTTCCTAAGTAGACTTAGAATGCCTATTACGATAAGGCCCCATTTTGGGTTGCGTCAAGTTTGTATTAACGCCTAGGGTCATGGTCAATTGGGAATCCACAAAGCCATGTCGAGTAGAGTCTTTTTAGGGGTGCATAGCATGCCACACTCATAAGGAAGAGGCTACAAGACATTTAGGAATGTTTAACTTTCTTGGTATTCTTTCTTCAAGCTTGACTTCTCCGTCGTAGAATCTCCTCTAATCTTTGTTTGTTCATCTTTAAAATCATGCCTCCTAGATGTGGAACACAATGAAATTTTTCTATCCCATCTGGGGATAATGCTAAAGGAGTACCTCCTACGTCTAGAGTACATATTTGATCTCATTTTCCTATTCCTGATTGTACAAGAGTTCCTCCCATTCCTCCTCCTACTCTTCAGGTCCCTCAAGGAAATATGACAAATATAAAGTTTTATCTGTCTATGCATGCTATTACCCAACTAGTTACTGCTCAGGCCGAGTGGGGTACGACTAATATTGTATCTATTGAGGTTGTTAGGCTTGGACATTTTATAAAGATAGGTCCTCTGACTTTTATAGGAGTAAAGGTAAAGGAAGACCCACAAAGCATTTTGGATGAGATAGAGAAAATCTTTTAGGTAATAAGGGCTACTAATATGGAAGGATTAAACTTTGAAGATTATCAGCTCAAAGAGATTGCTTATCTATGGGAGGCCTTTTTTGATGCCTTCAAGGATCAGTTCTTTCCTTAAGAGTTGAGGGAAACTAAAATGGAGGAGTTTATAAACCTTAGCCAAGGAGGAATGTCTGTGAAGGACTATACTTTAAAGTTCCATTAGTTACCGAGGTATACTCCTAATTTAGTGGCTGATATGATTTCAAAAATAAGGAAGTTTGCTTTTGGGTTAAACAAAGATCTGATTTTTAAGAGAAAGACTACTTTGCTCATGAGGGATATAGATATGTCGAGGCTGACTATTTATATGCAGTAGGTTAAGGATGAAGAAACCAAGTAGAATATGAAGATAGGTAGGGTAAGCGGGGAGGTTTTCTGATCAGGGAGATGCCTAGTCTCAAGGTGGTTGAGATGGTGGGAAATGGCACAAAAAGAAGTGGGGCAGTTCTTGTTCTTTCTCTACTACCAGTGATCCTTACCCCTAGCAATCGGGTGATAGATGTCTTTATGGTGCCGACAATTCTCAGGAATAGGGAGCCTAGTCTTAGGAAAGCAGAGGTCTATCTATTTCTTCGCATTCTCTTTATTAGTTTTGAGGTCGTCCTCATTAGGGATTCTGTGAGGAAGGTAGGGATAAGTGCTTCAAGTATGGCCAAGTAGGCTATTGGCTTAGGGATTTTCCATCTAACAAAGTTTCTATAGGGGAGAATAAGATTTTGGTGGCTTTATTTTATGTTCCTACACCTGGTGGTATGACATCTACTTCTGTTACTTCTGCTAGTTCCAGTAATAGTCTGAATAGGTTGTACACTCTGATGTCCCATCAAGAATGTTAGTCATCGCCAAATAGTGTTACCAGTACATTACAACTTTTCTCTTTTGACGTGTATTATTTGTTTGATCTAGGTTCTACCCATTCCTACGCGACTCCTTATGTAGCTGTGTCTTTTGGTTTTGTTCTTGAAATTATTTTAGATCTATTTTCTTTTTCTATCCTATTAGAAGATATGGGCATTACTGAATAGGTCTATAGGGGGTGTATGGTATCTGTTAGTGGTAGAAAGACTTTGGCAGATTTGTTTGAGTTGGGTATGGTAGATTTTGATGTAATCTTGGGCATGGATAGGTTGCATTCTTATTATCTAAATTTGGATTATCGAACTAGTAGGGTCATCTTTTGATTCCCTGGTGAACTGGAAATAAAATGGGAAGGTTGTTCCTTAGTGCCATAGTGGAAGTTTATTTCTTATCTTAGAGCCCGAAGGTTAATCTCTAAAGGTTGTCTTTATCACTTAGTTCGGGTTAAAGATTCTAATTCAAAGTTCCTCTTTTGTCTTTGGTCACAGTGGTTAATGAGTTTCTAGAGGTCTTTCTAGATGATCTTCCAAGTGTCCCTCCTAATAGGGAAATAGAGTTTTGTATTGATTTACTTTTGGACACTTATCCAATTTCCAACCCTCCATATAAAATAGCTCTGGCCGAGATAAGGGAACTTAAAGAGCAAATTAAGATCTTCTATACAAAGGGTTTATTCGTCCTAGTGTTTCTCTATGGGCTGTGTCAGTGCTGTTCATGCGCAAGAAGGATGTTTTTTTTCGTATGTGCATAAACTACAGGCAGTTGAATAAGTTAATGGTCAAGAACAAATATCCTCTCCCTCGAATAGATGATCTATTTGAAAATTTTCAAGGTATAAAGTTCTTCTTGGAGATAAATCTTTAGTATAGGTACCATCAGTTGAAGATTAGGTAGGTGTATATCCCTAAGATGGATTTTCACACTAGGTATGACCATTATAAGTTTATGGTGATGTCATTTAGATTGACAAATGCCCCGACAATATTTATGGATCTGATGAACAAGGTGTTTCGGCAGTATTTGGATATCTTCGTCATTGCATTTATTGATGATATTCTATTGTATTCAAAGAGTGAGATGGATTAATTCTCCACCATGTGGTATTATAGACCTTAAGGGAACAATAGTTTTTTCTAAGTTCTCTAAGTGCAATTTTTGGTTGAAATGTTGTGACTTTCTTGGGTCATATTATTTCTAGAGAAGGGATCATGGTGGATCTGTAGAAGGTGGATGTGGTTAAAAAGTGGGCTAGACCTACGACTCCATCTGATATTTGGAGCTTCTTGGGTTTAGCTTGGTATTATAGGCAGCTTATGGAGAGCTTCTCGTTGATAGCTTATCATTTGACTAAGTAGACTCAAAAGAAGGTTCATTTTTCTTAGTTATATGTGTGTGAAGGGAGTTTTGAGAAATTTAAGGATAAGTTGACTTCGGCTCCATTTTTTGACTTTGCTGGAAGGCAATATTGGGTTTGTGGTTTATTGTGATGCATCTCGGGTTGGTATTGGTTGCGTGTTGATACAATATGGGATGGTGATAGCTTATGCTTCCAGGCAGTTAAAGGTGCGTGAGAGGAATTATCCTACTCATTATTTTGAGCAGTTGGCTATTGTGTTTACTTTGAATATATGATGACATTATTTTTATGGGGTCGATATGTATATCTTTTCAGATCATATGAGTTTTCAGTATGTGTTCTCGCAGAAAGAGCTTAACCTCAAGTAGAGGACATGGCTTGAGCTTCTCAAGGACTATGAGTAAAAGGTTACGAATTTTGAGATTAGAAGAGATAGTACTTTACGGTACCAAGGGATGTTATATGTTCTTGATGTAGACGGTTTGCAGTAAAGGATTTTTGCTAAGGCGCATGATTCATGCTATGTTTTCCATCCTGGTTCAACTAAGATATACCATGATATCAAGGAGATTTATTTAGGGAGTGGCATAAAGTGGGAAGTGGTTGATTTTGTGACCAAGTGCTTGGTGTGTCAACAAGTTAAGGTTGAGTACATGAGGCTTGGTGGGTTATATTAAGAAATTAAATTGCCTAAATGGATGTGGGGGGAGATCAATATGGATTTCATTATCGGTCTTCCTCGGTCTCGAATCCAATTTCA
Source organism: Capsicum annuum (assembly GCF_002878395.1). Taxonomy (NCBI): domain Eukaryota; kingdom Viridiplantae; phylum Streptophyta; class Magnoliopsida; order Solanales; family Solanaceae; genus Capsicum; species Capsicum annuum. Next base: position 28,385,282 of record NC_061118.1, on the reverse strand, counting down.
TTCAATTTAGGTCATTATGGATAGGATGACGAAGTATACGCATTTCTTGCCTGTGCAAACTAGCTTTTTGATGGAGGATTATGCAAAGTTTTATCTTCAAGAGATTATGAAATTTCATGGTGTGCTTGTTTCGATTAATTTATATCGCTGTACGCAGTTTACATCCCACTTCTGGCGGTCTTTCTAGAAAGGATTGGGGACTACAGTGCGTCTGAGTACGGCTTTCCACCCGAAGTCGGATAGGCAGGCAGAAAGAACTATTGAAACATTGGTAGATATTTTTTGAGCTGTGTTATTGATTATGGTGGCAGTTCGGTAGAGCACTTACCTTTGTTAGAGTTTGCTAACAATAATATCTATCAATAAGAGTATTAGTGTGGCTCATTTTGAGGCATTGTATGTAGGAGGTGTTGATCTTATATTTGTTGGTTTGAGCTCGGCAAGGCTAATTTGTTTGGTCCGGAATTGATTTATTAAGCTATGGAAAAGGTAAAGGTTATTGGGATAGGATCAAGGCTTCCAAAAGTCATCAAAAGTCGTATGCGGATATTAGGCGTAGATACTTGGAGTTTGCAATTGGGGATAAGGTTTTCCTTAAGGTGTTTCCTACAAAGAGAGCAGTGCGGTATGGGAAAAAGGGAAATCTTAGTCCTTGTACATTGGTCCTTATGAGATGTTGCTGAGAGCGGGTAATATTGCGTATGAGTTAGACTTACTATCTAGTTTGAGTTTGGTTTATTCGATATTTCATGTTTCTATGTTGAGCAAGTGCATTGGTAATTCATCTTTGATTGTGCATTTGGATGGGTTGGTATATCTCAGATTCTGTGTCTTATAAAGAGGTCTCAGTTAAGATATTGGATACGTAGGTTTATCGATTGCACAAAAATAATATGTCTTTTGTTAGGGTTCTATGGCAGAACCTCAAGGTGGAATAGGCCACATGGGAAACTTAGAAGGACTTGAAGTCCAAGTATCCACTCTTGTTTTCTACTTTTGATATTTGTACGCGAGGTATGTGTTCTTGAACACATCTTCATTTTCATAGTTTGTTAAAGGAAAGATTTAGATCCTTGCCTCTTTGTTTTCGAACTTGGATGAAGATTGGGAATATGTTTGATAATTCAAATGACTCTGTGAGTGGTTGCCCCTACCTTATCTGTCAATCAGGGATGAATGTTCCTAGTGGGGAAGACTGAAGCATCCCAGGTTTGGTTCCATACAAAATATCCAGGAATCTCTTTCTTCAAGCCCATTATGACTCATGGTACGAGTTGTATGCTGGGTTACAAGTGGTGAAGTCCTGTTATAAGCTGACTAGTGTTAGTTGGTGGGATGGTTTTGATCACTAGAATGTATATGATTTAGGGGTATGAGTCATAAGGCATGGATACGAGTCGTATAGGTGACTCGTAAGGTGGTCAGTGTTTGATCCTCCTGGCATTACATTCTGCCAGTGATATGGATCACGGGTACGGATCATATGTTAAGGTTACAACTTGGTTGGATGAGTCATATACTATATAATGTTTGATCCATGGTTGAGGCTTGTTTATGATCAGGTGGGTATCAATCGTAAGGTAGGTTACAACTCGTAAGGGGGTCAGTTGTGACCCTATGTCGGGTTTTTATGGGATTTAAGTGGGGGTATTCTAGATATTTCCCTAATTACCCTAATAAGGACCCTCAACTTCTAGTAAACTTATGAAGTTATTTACCCTATCATTTTATTTTTAAACGCTTAGAATCTCTTCCAAAAACATATCATAATTCTCTCAAGAACTTATGGGGCAAAGAGCTAGGGTTTCAACTAAGAGATTACATTAGGGATTGTCATGGTGAGTTCTTTTCATCAATCTTCTTGGTTTAAGGCATGATTCACTTCCCTACTTGTAATTTCAATTAAAGGCATGGTTATATAGTTGATTTCATGGTTTTTACTTTTGTATGGTTTTGGTTTTCAATCATTGATTTGGGGGTTTTGACGTTAAAGGGTTGGTTATGATTTCTTATAGTTTTAATTACTCTTTCTATGTATTAATGGTAGTTTTGGATAATGGAATAGCATGGTAGTGGAATATGGTTTTGGTTATACTATGCCCCTAAGGTGTTTGATTAAATTCTTATATAGATATATTTGTTGCATTGACTCTTTTAAAAGTGAACTCTTGGTTGTTTTCAGCTTATGCATGAAACTAAAAATGGTTTAAATGGTTTATAAAGGTTAAAGTTTAATTGGTTATACTTATGGAGAACATGGTAGTCTCCCAAGAGGTTAATACGGTAAACGAAAAGGGCACCAAGAGTCCCCTTAATATAAAATGGTTTGGTTATGGATAATGCTTGCAAGTATGGTGGTATGATGATACCACTGGTTTATTGCTTAGACTTGGTTAATAAATTGATAATTGGATTGTCTGGACTTGGTTTTAATTTGGGAATTAATGGTGAGAAGTGTAAGCTAAAGCCGTGGAAGGTGGCATTCCTGGGGGGATCAAAATTGGAAACTCATATTTGTCGATATGAAGGGTCTTCGATGCCCACATGCAAGTTTCACGTTTATATTTTGAGGGATGTATTATTCATCCCAGGGTTATTGCCTGGTCATGTGGCTACACATACCAAGACCTTTTTAGCAGGGGAGCTGAACCTATATAGCCCATGGGTGGTAAGAAGGCTAAGTTACATGACCCCATTATGGTTTTAAATGGTATGCTAAACCCGATCTTTTTTTCGAGCACTTATGTATATTTATGGTTGTTTGCATTGGATGGTTTTCACTTGGTTTTGATAACTGGCATTACTTAACCCTTATCCCGAGATTCATGCTAGTGTTCACCGACTAACCCGTCTACTGGAGGTTGTATACCCATGATATACAGGAAGTAAACATTCAACTCTTCCTTCATGTACTTGATTTGAGGATAGATTATTGGCCTGAAGTGGTGAACTTCCATCCTTTTGGAAGGCATCATTTCAGGTTGGATATTCTTAGATTTTTTATTTTCTTTTCGAACATTGATTTTGGCAATGGTTGGGGGCATGTCCCAACTAGATATTTGTATTCTTTTGGATAGAGGCTTTGCAGTACTTCTGGGGGATGGAATGGGCCGGATCGGTATTATTGTTGGCCTTGATATTGGAATAAGCTTGGAGGTTAGCATCATCAGACATAATTTCTCTCTATTCCATTATATTATATTTTAGGTTTGACTTTCATATTATGTATGGATATTCTCTTTGGTTTGGTATGGTATACATGGTTGGTTTGGTGTGGACAAACTTGGTTGGGTCGGACATGGTTGTGAGCATATCCTAAAGTCTTTATGAGAGCATTGCATAATCTTATTATATGCTCGAAATTCAGCTCATCTAAGGCTGTATTAGGTTGTTGGGTTGGATTAAGGGGGTGGTCCCCGATCCTAGGTAGACTTGGGATACCTTTTATGATAAGGCCCCAGTCCGGGCTACGTCACTTAGGCTTGGGCTTAGAAGATATAACCATGCCTGCTACCTTTCTGGACTATTTACTAATTTCCTATCCTACCAGCCCGAGAGCCTCTACGAGAACCCTGGGCAATAGAACTACGACCATGCAAACAAACTCTAGCTGGGGGTAGAGCATCAAAAATTGGTGGAACACTCTGAGATGAAGGACCCATTACTCCATGATTGGGGATCTCTTTCGTGAAATGGACAAAAGCCCCACAATCATAACATGCCCTAGATGTTGTACTAATACTAGAAGATACAACTAATAAAAAAATAACAACCATGACTAAAATAACAAAGAGATGAGCCCCCGAAAGATAGACCACTTCTATGGCTAGGATGATCATTGTAACTAGACTGGCCGCTATCAGTAATCTGAAGTGTGGCCTTAAAGGTCCTACTAGACTGACCTTGATATTTGATATTACTAAGGTAGAGGTTACCTTCGTCGAGAACCATATCCTTTGAACTGTGAGCCACTACGACTTCCACTAAAAACAATTGGATATCACTACATCTTATCTCTTCTCTATTTTCCCTCTTGATAAATCTTCTCCATGACCTGAGCATGATAAAAAACCACAACAAAAGATCAACCTACAGTAACAAAACTTTATGTAGACATGCAAAGACGAAGTCTCAATCCCCCAACAAAGCAATAAACCCTATCATACACAGTTGTAAAAATAGAAGTAGCATAACTAGCAAATTCAAGAAATAAAGCCTCATACTATATAACAATCAAGCTCTACGCAAACCTAAAAAACTGATTTCTCAAATTATTCCTAAGACTACAAGGCATATACATCTCCAAGAGATCCCAGAGACCTAAATCTATGTCACTTTGGGAGAAACAAGTGGCCTTGAATCAAGATGAACTCTTCACCGATGCTAAGCTATCAAGTATAATTTAAAATTAATGTAATCCACACGGTTATCCTCAATAAGGTGTAAATTATGAAGCCTATCCTCACAAGCAATCAAGAACTCATAAGCATCCTCGCCAAGTGTACTAGAAAATATAGGTGGAGTCAATCCTAATAACCTACCCAACATCATCTTCTCCTCAAGAGTCGTAGTATACTAGGAAACTACCAATTGAGCAACCACCATCATAAGAAGGACCTCAACTCTACTAGTTGTAGCTATAGGCCTCGCCCCTTCCTTAGTACTACTATGATTTATAGACTATGCACCATCAGAAATTGCACCACTAACAAATCCCAAAAGATAAACCAATGCATCCATAAGTACTAAAATAGTAATAAAGCCTAGTCGATCCTAGGTTAATTACTAGCCTTTTACTAGCTGGGAAGAATAACCTCTAGCTTTTGAGAAAGAATATGGTCTAGGAAATGGACCCTATCCTTGCCTTTCGATGTGGATACATCTCTAGGCTATCCATGACATCTAGATTTTCTAGAAATAGTGATAAGATCCATTGGCTCGGTCACAAAATCCTCATCTTGTGTAGCAGTAGCACGTGTCATAACTATTTACAAAAGAGTGAAATCAAACAAATTCCTTAGAAGCAACTAAGACTCTTAGAACGAATGATTAAAAGAAGTGAAGAACTCTGAAGAATATCTTATAGCCTCCTAATAATATGAAGTGGAAATCATTGTTCTGATTTATAGGACTCTACTCGACATATGCTCTTGTACGAATAATGCTGGTGAACCTATCTCTAATACCAATTTGTTACGATCTAATTTATGAGTCATGATGTCGTCTACTTTAGTTCATAAGTAGGTAAGACAAAATGTATCCTAGTGCTTAAGTAATTGGCTAATATTATGAAAAATTGCATAAAAGATGGAAATCAACAATTAAAGACTTGTAGGATATAATGACTGTCCAGGTCATTTCCTTGATTTGCATGCATTTCCAATATTTGAAGCCTTTCCATAGTGACTACAGGTAATTTAGGACTCTATGGAACAATAGATTTGGTGATAGGGCATTTAATTTTAGGCTAGGTAGTCCTTTGCTTTGCGTCTCGAGGCACACGGGCTCATTTTAACCTATTGATCAAAAATTAGAAAGAATGAAAATTTAGATGTGGGTCAAATCATCCTCATATGAAAAATTTAACTATTCCATCGAGTTTGGAAAATCAAATTTAGTGTGGTTACAAAGTTCATTTGGGTATACGAGATTTTGAATGAATTCTGAGGCCTTAGTAGAGACTTGGAAGAATTACAAGTCTTCAACTCTCATTAGGTGCCATGGCTATCACAATATTTTGGCCATGGTCAAGGTGTTCTTATCTCACACATGGAGTCACGATCGTGACTTATTGTGCAGCCATGAGATATGTCAATCACGCACTATCCTATTGCGATAGCAATATCTGATTACCTAGACAGTGTAGAAAAAGGCCCCGTAGTCAGCCATTTTTCCCAATTTCACTCATGTCTTGAGAGCCAAAAACCCTAAAAGAGAGGCAAATCTTGGGATTAAACTTATATATGCTTTGGGGGAGCTTGTTTATCCATTTTCCATGATTTTCCTTCGAATTCATTGTAAGTTTCCTTTAAATTCTTGATAAATTCTTAGAAATTTGGTCTTTGAATTCCTAAACTTTAATGGTTTATTTGAGACTTGATTTATGTTCTATTTGTGCTTAACATTTGTGAACGACTTCTTTGTCCTTCGAGGAACCTCATGACAGTTTCAATTTTTGTAATCCATTGGTGGGACCTGCAGACCCATTCTTGACCTAAAATTTGGCACAAAACTTTATGTGGAGATATAGGTATTATTTTGTCCCTAATAACGCCTAGATTACAATTTTTATTTCATAGAGGCATTTTGGGATCGTGAAGTGAAGACAATTTTTTGAAAATAATTCAAGGATGTGAGGTTGTTTTTCGAGGTTGGCTTCTGTCTACTCTTCTTCATAAGATAATGTGTGTTATATATTGCATGTTAGTATGGATTTTGAGATTCATTTTTGGTATAATGACTTAATCTTGATTATTAATGTTTTGGGATATGATGAGGATTTTGACTCATAAGGTTAAATGCTTATTACACTTTTACAATGATATTGCTTTCTTATTAGATTGAACTAATTTGTAGAATGTATATGATAAGGTGCTAGGTTTGATGTGTGGTTTAAGTATTGGGAGAATGGTTAGAATAATTAACCTTATTTGATCTATTTTAGTGATTTTAAAATAGTGAAATAGGAGGAATTGAATTAATTGCTCATGTTCTAGGTGGAATCCCTCTCTTAGGGTTTATTATAGCTTAAGTATCGTCTAGAAGTCAATTTAGATATCTTAGGTTAGTCCAGGGTAGAAAATGCCTAAAGATGGAATTTGAGGATTAGGAGTGGGTTCTTCAAGCCCACCTTAGGACAAGAATTGTGTTAGCCTATGGGGTCTTATTAATGGATTTTAGACCTAGTTGAGTTTTTTAAGCCATTAGTGTAAGATTACTTCATGACTTGGTGTCTTGATGGTTTTTCTCAAATAATGATTAATGGCTTATGGCCATGATCTAGTCATGATGTGATATTTGACCTATTATTATGATTTTTCTCATAGTTATGATATATGACCTATTAATGAAAGATGCTTCCTAGATGTGAGATACCTCATAGAAGTGAGATGCTTATTGATATTATGCCTCCTAGATGCGAGATCATTACAAATATTCTTTATGGCTTATAGAGATGTCATGCCTCATATCTATATTCTGTCGTATAGAGATGAGATAAATTACAAATATAATTATTGATATGACTTTTGGATACATATGTGGGCCTAAGGCCACAATTATGATGCTGTAACCATTTCATGCACATTATTGGGCAAAAAGGCCATGTTATGATATGGATTGGAAATTCGAGAAGTGTTTATCCTTGTAAAGGATGAGGTTGTAGTTTTTGTATATATTATTTCTTATGTTCTTTTAATTTTAATAATGGTGACAACATGCATAGATTTGGTACATTCGTGACCATTAAATTAGTAAATTATGTGATTTTATCCAAAATATGATTTTATTACTCTCTTTGCTAAATAAGTTTTAAAGCCCACTTTTCACCTTAGAAATAGATTTCTTAATTACAATAACTTTCTTTCATAAGGGATAACTTATATGTAAAAGATATTAATACTGATGTTTTAAAGATTTGATCAAGACAAATTTTGGTCTATAATTTGATATTACTAAATACTCCGGTCGTGAGAGATTCTAACCCTTTCTACTCTTTTATAATTATTTAGTCCCAAAGATCACTATGGGCAGTGGTTTTAAGAATTTACACTATTTTTTGCCATGGCTTGAGTCCATGCACATATTATATCTGTAAACATATCTCTCTATTATGGGATAGAGGGTGTTATTGTATTGATTATAAAAATTCAAGGTAAAACCCAATGAATAATTTTAGTATTAATGTTATATATATGTGTTGATGATTATGATGATACTTATTTATAACAAGAAAAGATAGAGGATGATTATGAAGATATACCCGACAAGGTTGGAGAATTATTATATTGATATGCCTATGTATACATCTATCGATTTGAGTATGGCTAGCCCTATGTATGTCAATTATATACCTAGCAAGGCTAGAGGATGATTATAATGAGGATGGTTATGATGGTGATGGTTATGAGGATGATATTATGAAACTTGGATTGGTTATTGTATTATGGGTTTTGTTTCCTTCATCTTTGCATGTGCATTGCTTGTCACTATTATGCGTCTATATCTATCAGCCTTATGGGGGGTTGCATAGGTATGGGTGATGATTACGACTTGTGGTATGTTGTATGTTGATTAAACCTTTTGAGCCTAGGGCGGTGGGGGGTTATTAAAGGCTTGGCTAGGTATTGGCTGTCACACTAGCCGGTTACTCATGTTGTCACTTATATTGTTATTATTATAATTATGATCATTGTTATGGTTGGTTTGTGACAAATTGGTTACTAATTCGATACCAAGATTTAGGATACTATTCTACCTCTTCTATCTTATGATTTTATTTTTTTCATTATTAACTCGTGATTAGACATATGGATTAGAAACCCTGAGTATGCTAGCACCTGTTCCTGCTATGATTATGAGGTCTTGTAATGCTAGTCTGATGATTTAGGCTATACTTTAAGTTGACCTTTTTATGTATATATATGTGTGTATATCTAGCTATATGTAGCTATTGAATTACCATATATCCCTTTCATCCTTCAATTACTCATATTGTATATTAATGCTTTGGCCTTGTATACTATTATATAATCTTATTTATTCCTTTAATTGTATATTAGATGGTGATATATGATGTAGTGTTGCGACTCCTGAGTATGGCTTGAGTAGGATAGTTTATCCTTGATACTTACTTAGCCTTATTATGCTAGTTACTTGGCCATGAGTTGAATAGTTTCCCTTACTATCACACTAGCTTTATTACGTGATTGCTAGAAATTTTAGAGTAGTTCTCATTCTATTGATATGTTATGTGTATCTGTATCATCATTGGAGCTCAGTTGGCAGTTGCCTACTGAGTACTACATCTTTGGTACTCATACTACACTTGTGTAGCCTCCAGATCATAGTCAGTGTTATCTTCTTTGATGTATACATCGTTTGGAGCAGCTATGGTGCAGAGACATATAGTGAGCTCCTGACATTTAAAGTATAATCTTTCTCCCTCTTATGTACCAGACTTGTCTCTATGTTGTATCCATAGATAAGTTGTAACAGTGTAATTTCCTGTGTATTTTATTTATTTTACTTTTTATATTAGAAGCTCTTGTACTGATATCAATATGTTATTGGAATATATATGTATTTGATCTTTTATTACATCTATTTTACATTCTATCCTTTATCTATTTGGGTTGTCTATTACTCGTTGTTTCGGACTATGGGTTTAGCTTACCTACTGGTGGATAATAGTATGCGCCATCATGACCTTAGAAATTAGGTCATGGTAAATTAGTATCAAAGCTTAGTTTCACTGGTGTATTATTACAAGATAAAACATTTTAGTAGATTCCTACAGAACGGTGTAAAGACATCCAAAACCTATCTTTGGGAGGCTATAGGGTATTTTTAGAAAATTCATTTTGTGACATCTTGTTGTGTGTTCATATTGCTAAGAGCCTCGAGCATATTTTTTGACTATTTTCTATCCCAACAGATGTTGTAAGATGGTCCAATTGTGCAGACAAAACTTTTACATATGTTTTTAATGCTTCTATATAGCATCCGACTAGAGAGTAAGAGAAGGATAATGAAGATATTCAGCGTCAGCCAAATGATTTAGGGCTAGCTTAGGCTCTGGTAGATCTCATGGCTACTATAGCCCTTTGAGGTTTAGAATTAGGGATTCGAGTCTAATTATGGTTACCCTACAACTAGGGATGACATTCAGTTCATCGAGCAATTCTTAGACTAGAGTTGGGCCTATTAGTGTTCATTAGGGTTCTATATTAGTTTCTTAGTACGAAATTGGGTTTCTTGAGTGGGCCAAACATGCTTCTATGCCACATAATTCAAACAAGGCCATGGTGCATATATTCATTAAAGAAATAGTATTGCCACTCTTTTTTGAGTTGGAGAACTTGATAGCAGCTGGGTCTTTCTTTACCCAGGTTATGGATAATGCGAGAGCCAAGGAGATTCCATGAAGGTGGCTTCAAGAAGCCATGCCATCAATATAATGCTATTGGTATATTATTTGAGAGTGAGGATCCTTCTAGTAGAGGTCAATATCACTTATAACCTATCAACCCTACCTAGGTAGTATTCTAGATTATGAAGAGTCCTCAGATTAGACATGCAATCATGGCGGGTAGAGTTCCCATTAGATTTTGCAGAGTTTTTGGTATGGGTCTTCAGGAAAAGGTGGCCATTCTTGATTAGGAGAGGCAATATCTTAGTATTTTCCTAGAGCTGGTCTTCGTTGTGGCGAGATGGGACATTCGTTTTGAGAGTGCCCTAAATATGAGTTGTATGTTCAGACAAAGAGAGCATATATTACCCGCTAGGCTAGAGTTCCTGGGGTTGGCTATGACTGTGGGAATGATGATCATGACAGTAAATAGTGCTCTCAGTGTTCGTTGGCTTGCCATTTGGGCTTAATTTGTGTTATTACCAGGTTAGGGATTTAGGGGTTTGCTATGATGACAGAGACATCAGACACTGATTTAGAGAGTGTCCTCATCCAAGGATTGCTAGTCATTTAACTCATTTAGAAAAGACTTGTGATCTTGTGACACCTTCAATTAGAGATTGTGCACTTTGTGCCATGGTTAATAATTCAATTGGTCAATCTAAGTTTGGACTAATTAAGATTTATTCTCTCTTAGACCCATAAGTCATATTATTGATGATTTTACCATGATAAGTGTGCTTTTATTTCTCGCATTTACCTTTTTCATTTTGTGTATTGGGATTTTAGTATACATAGATGATTATATGCATTTATGAGTTCATATTGGTTATTGTGTTCCTTCTTATTGAATAAATGATTATATGACTACCTCCGTGGTGTATTTCTTTTAGTAGTGGATGAATTATTGATATTTTCCCCTATAGGTGTAGCATTTGGGTTCAAGACCCATTTCTCTTTGCACATTAGCCTTATTGTAGCCCTTGAGTGATACTTGCTATTGATTTTCATTTTGGTACCACCTATCCATCAAGTTGATGTTAATATTGCTATTACTATGGCTTTCATTGTTTGAAGTAACTGATCATTGGTGGGTAGCTATTTAGACTAGTGTTATCTAGTTAAAATTCCATTCTTTGTTGTTCTTTTTTGGTGGCTTAGGTAGCTATAACCGAATTTGATGATTTCTTCCCTATAGCGATGTGAGGTTGATTGTTTTCCTCATTTGGATGATCTGTTAGAATGATTGTGAAGTCAATTATGGTATCAAAGGCAAGTTGACTTTTTTTGGTTTATATGGTTCTACAATTTGTAAATTAGCTCTATTGCTTGTTCTTGAGTTTAAAATTCTTAGACTTACCTCCTAGGTTATGAAGGTTTTGTATCAGCCATCCCTTATATATAGTCTATTTTGAGGTTAACTGTAATGCCCTGAGACTGTACCCCAGACACTACACGATGCTTACGACCCCGAAGGACCATAAGCTAACCCACAAATGATATCTGGTAGGAGCACTAAATAATCATATCGTAATAATAAAAATACTAAAATAAATGCAGAAATTAGGCTGAAGTTGCCAAAAGGTTCACAACTAAAAACAAATATTGAATACTGATAAATGAATACTGAAAACTAAATATCTGTCTGAAATACACTAGTCTGAAAGCCTCTAACTGTCTGAATATGGAGTTGATTGGACAAATCCCCAACTAACTTTGTCTACTGAATGATGAACTACTGAAATACTGAAAGATAACATCTCCCTCAAACTATAAGGACTCACCACTAAATCTGCTACTGATAATCCGGGCTGCTAAGTGCGGTTAGGAGCCCGTGCGTCTGAACCTATGATATAAGACATCATAGTGCAAAATAAAAGTATGCTTCAGTACTTAGAATATATTGGTATACTAAGTGAGGTAGGTGGCATGGGTTCATATGCATGGACAACAACTAGCTTAGTAATATCGGCGTAACTGAATAAGAGTACGTGCATGAATACATAAACTGTAACTGTTATTATGTTAACACTGGATACTGAGTTCTGAATGCTGATTAATTGATATCTGAGTTTACTAACACTGTAGTACTGATAACTGAGTGACTGATTCTGATAGTACCAATTTTGTAGAAAGGAACTGAGTTCTATACTGAGTTGGTGACTGTTTCTGGCAGTCCTGAATCTGTAGAACTGTACTGAGTTCTATGCTAAGACTAAAACTGAAACTGTGGGATGTAGTTATCTAATCGACATGCCCCTCTCCAAATGGATTGGGATCCACCCTGTAACCCAGTTGGAAGGGTGTCAATACCGTGCCATGGGTAAAGATAAGCTGTGAGTTAACTCTCTCTAACAAGAAGCACTTTCGTCAACCCTCGCTAGCAGGAAAATTCATATGAGATATATTAACCCTAGTCTGGCAGGAAGATATCTCAACCTACGCTGGCTATGTAGTTTTATAACTTAGGGATTGCTACTAAGGGTCAAACCCTATGCTGGCAGGAATACTCCCATCCTTGGGTTTACTCGGTGCTGATTCCTACTCCCAACTGAATAGACACTGAACTGATTTCTAAACTGTAATAGGCTTGACAGAACTATTACTGATCGTACTATCTAACTTAACTGAACTGAGTTCACTAAGTTTTGAATTGACTACTGAACTGAGATTATGACTGATTACTGAGTAGTATTATTCGTGACACTATTGAGACTATTCGGTAACTACTGTAGCTCTAGGTAAACAACTAGATTTTTGGGTATTGAATACCCCTAGGACTTGATAATATGAAAAGTAACATACTGCATGACTTTAGTAGCATAATAGTAGTTGCTTACTAATAATGCATTCATTTAGACATTTTTGTCAAACACTTGATATACATGAGCTTGTACATGAATGAAATCACATAATAACATGTCATGCTTGCACTAGTCAATTCACATAAGAATTTTGACAAACACTTGGGGAGCATGGGTATTTCACATATGAATAAACATGTAATACTATCATGGATACTACATTCAACTTGTAATTCAAGAGTTCAACATAAAGTTCTCATAATTCAATCCACAATTAACTAGTTTTCATGGAATTTGTGATAAATTATGGAATTGAAAACCCATTTAACATCATTACCAAGACTACATTCAAATCTAACATGAAATTAATGAAATCATTTAACTTGTAATTTAAAAGAGTTTATTGAACCCTAAGGGTGGAAGGAAACCCTTAGATGAACACTTCACATACCTTGGTACTTGAATTAATGAAGGTTGATGGTGAATTTCTTAAAGCTTGAATTGAAATTAGATCTCCAAGGGTTTTGTTCTTGAGTAATTTGAGAGAAATAATGAATGTTTTTGCCCTAAGAGTGATTAATTTTGTGTTTTTAGGGATGAATAGGGGTTGGAAAATAACCCAAATACCCTCATGAATACGAAGTTTTAACGACTGAAAATGAGTCCAGTGATGCGCAACCTGATGCGCTGCATTGATGAGGTCAACGTGATGACCACATTGGAAATTAACACTGGAACTTGGGAAAACATTTATCAATGCGATAGGCGATGCGGCACATTGAGATCGCGATGATCCACTGGTTTAGAGTTCTAAATGTGATTCAAACAATGTTCAAAAATCCAAAACTTGTCTGAGAACACCTACTGACATACGTAATCATGAATCAACCTAAAAACTGATACTTTAAGGTCTTCGAAGTCGGAAAATAGGATCACCAACTTATGCGGCTAAAAATAATTCTTAGTGTAAACACTTAGGTAAAATTTCTAAGTATGGGACCCCTTATCAAGATCTAAGGGTTGAGTTTAGCTTAGAATTTTACGGGGTCTTAAAATATCTCCCCCTTGGGAATATTCATCCTTGAATGAGATTGACTAAGCTGAGAATACTGATAGATTAAGCTTGCTTACTGAGCATGCATAATTGAAGCATGATTTCATGACTAAAACTACTGATACACTGAATTTTCCTACTGAACATACATGACTGAATTCTTTTTACATGAAAATGACTGAGTTATTTCATGAGGGTATGCGTGATATGAGAATACTATACAACCGAACTGATATCTAACTCAAATAGGAAATCTTAATACAGAACTGAGTAAATTCAAGGAAAACTATTACCTTGAGTTGAGTCTGAGTTTGTGGAGTAGAGGTGAGGATACTTATTCTGCATATCTACTTCTGCTTACCAAGTATCTCCCTCAATAGATCGATTCTGCCAAAGAACTTTGACTAGAGGGACTTCTTTATTTCTCAGTTTACGAATCAGATGATCAAGGATTTCAACTTGGATCTCTTCATAAGAGAGGCTGTTCTAAACATCTATGCCCTCTATAGGGACTACGGCTACTGGGTCACCTATGAATTTCTTTAGCAAGGAGACATGAAACACTGGATGGACTAAAGCTAAATCTGAAGGCAACTCAAGCTCGTAAGCTACCTTTCTGAAACTACTAAGAATTTGATAAGGACCGATATACCAGGGACTGAGCTACCCCTTCTTACCAAACCTCTTCACTTCTTTCATAGGAGAGATTTTCAAATACACAAAATCCCCAATCTCAAACTCGAGATCCTTTCTTCGAACATCAGAGTATGATTTCTACCAGCTCTGAGCTGTCTTAAGCCTTTCCCTAATCAACAGAACTTTTTCTAAGGTATCAAATACCAAGTCAAGAAATACCACTGTGGCCTCACCCACTTCAAACCAGCCAATGGGAGATCTACATCTCCTACCATAGAGCACCTCAAATAGAGCAATCTAAATACTGGAATGGTAACTGTTATTATATGTAAACACAATCAAAGGCAAGTGGTCATCCGAACTACCTTTAAAGTCAATGGCACATGCACTTAATATATCTTTCAAAGTCTGAATGGTCCTTTCTAGTTGAACATCAGTCTGAGGGTGAAAGACTGTACTGAGGTAACCTTGGTTACCTAGACACTTTTGGAAGGCTTTCCATAACTGTGAGGTAAACTGCATACCTCTATTTGAGATGATGGATAACAGGACTCCGTGTAATCTGACCAACTTTCTAATATAGAGCTTGGCATAATCCTCAAGTGAATAGGAAGTAAGGACTGGTAAGAAATGATCTAATTTGGTCATCCTATCCAAATGACCCAAACCGAATCATGCTAACGATGAGTTTGGGGAAAACTCGCAACAAAATCCATATTCACCTCCTCCAACTTCCAATTGGGAATACTGAACTCCTGTATAGACCAACTAGGCTTCTAATGCTCGATCTTAACCTGCTGATATGTCAATCACTTAGCTACAAGCTCTAAAATATCTCTCTTTATCTCACTCCACCAAAAGACCACCCACAAGTCATGGTACATCTTGGTGGCCCCTGGATGAATCGAGTAGCGTGCACTATGCGCTTCTTCAAGAATTCTCTGCCTCAAGTCATCTACACCTAGCACACATACTCGACCCTGGAAGTGCAACAAATCATCTCCCTCTTGGGAGAAAACCTCTATTTTTTGATATCTGACTGCCTCTTTTAACTTAGCTAAACTGGGATTTCTGTCCTTCTTCTCCTTCACTTTGGAAACCAGAGATGATTCTGAACTATTCTGAACCCACATACTACCTTCTGCTAAATACACTAAGCAGACACCTAGTCGGGTAAGCTGATGGACTTCCTGAACTAACTTTTTCTTACCTTCCTCCACGTAAGCAACACTACCCATAGATATCATACTGAGGGAATCCGCCACTACATTGGCCTTGCCCGGATGATACAGAACACTCATATAATATTCTTTCAACAACTCTAACCACCTTCTCTAACATAGATTTAGGTCTTTATGAGAGAACAAATGCTTTAGGCTCTTATGGTTTGTGAACACATCAACATACACCCCATATAAGTAGTGCCTTAAAA
This sequence comes from Capsicum annuum, assembly GCF_002878395.1. Taxonomy (NCBI): domain Eukaryota; kingdom Viridiplantae; phylum Streptophyta; class Magnoliopsida; order Solanales; family Solanaceae; genus Capsicum; species Capsicum annuum. The sequence goes on along the minus strand of NC_061118.1, from coordinate 28,369,227 downwards.
TTTGTAAGGAAAATACTAAAACTGCTAGCTCAAGATCATGAGTGGGGCAGTTATTTTCATGGGGTTTAAGTTGTCTAGAGGCATAGGCTATAATATTACCTCTCTGAATCAAAACACACTCCAAATCCACTCTAGAAGGACCACAATATACCACAAACCTATCTGAACCATCTGGTAGAGTCAGAACTGGAGTTGTAATGAGTCGAGTCTTTAACTTCTGAAAACTCTTTTTACAAAAATCTGACCACTGGAATTTGACTTTCCTCTAAGTCAGTTTGGACATAGGGGATGTAACAGAAAAAAAATCCCTTAACAAACCATTGATAATAGCTAGACAAGCCCAAGATGCTCCTGATATCTGATGGAGAGATGGGTCTAGGCAAGTTTCTCATTGCTTTGGTCTTTTGAGGATCAAATCTAATGCCATAATTGGAAATGATATAACTAAGGAAAGCTCCTGACCTTAGTAGAAATTTATATTTACTGAATTTGGTGAACAACTGATGGGCTCTGAGGGTCTGTAACACTATTCTGAGATGGTTTGCATGGTCATGCTTATTGTGGGAGTAGACAAAAATGTCATCAATGAAGACTATGAAAACTGTGTCCAAGTAATGCTTGAACACATGGTTCATCAAGTCCATAAAATCTGTTGGGGCATTGGTAATACCAAATGACATAACTTGGAATTCTAAGTCACCATACCGAGTTTTGAAAGATGTTTTTAGAATGTCCCATTCTCTGACTCTAAGCCGATGATAGCCTAACCTGAGGTCTATCATAGAAAACTAGCTGGAACCCTAAAGTTGGTCAAATAAGTTATCGATTCTAGGAAGTGGACACTTGTTCTTGGCCGTGACTTTATTTAAGTGACCATAGTCTATACATATTCTAAGAGAATCATCTTTCTTATGCACGAATAGGATTGGTGCACCCCACGGGGATATACTGGGTCTAGTGAATCCCTTATCTAGGAGAATCTTTAACTGTTCTTTTAATTCTCTGATTTCTGTTGGAGCTATTTTATATGGAGAGATAGAGATGGGCTGAGTATCTAGAAGAATGTCTTTTCCGAAGTTAATTTCCCTATAGAAGGAACTCCTAGAAGATCTTCATGAAACATATATCAAAATTCACATGCTACTGACATAAATTCAAGATTAGGGGTCTCTAAACTAGAGTGTCAAAATCAAACAAGATGATAGACACATCCATTAGATATCATTTTCCTCTCCATAAGGTAAAAAGCAAGTTGAACCCTAAGTACTGAAGTACTACCCCTCCACTCTAGGACAGGTTCATATAGAAACTAAAATTGAACAATTTTGTTTCTACTGTAAACTGAAGCATAACATGAATGAAGCCAGCTCATGCTGAGAATAACATCAAAATCTATCATCTCTAGCTCTACTAAGTCTTCTAAAGTAACTTTATGAGATACCAAAACCAGACAGTTACTGTATACCCGTTAGGCTTATGAAAGATTTACCCATTAGGGTAGAAACTGAGAAAGGCTCTACTAGAATTTCTGGACTGACTCCAATGTCAATGGCTATATATGAAGTTAAAAAGGACAAATAAGCTCCTGGATCTAGAAAAGAATAAATATTTAAGTGAAAAACTTGTAACGTACCAGTGACCACATCAAGAGAACTTTTCTGATCCTGTCAGGACTGAAGTGCATAGAGTCTGTTTGGGAGTTACCCATTGGTGGTACTGGAAGCAGCACCCTATTAGTTTGGGAGACTGGACTGAGCTTGGAGATGATTATGCTGACTTGGATAACCCACCTAAACACACTCTTTCATCTTATGGCCTGGCTTGCCACATTTGAAACACACATCATTACCAGCTCTGTAGATAGCCTTCTGGTTTTAGCCACATCTCTGGCAAAGAGGATTTGTTCAGGCACTGTTAACACTACCCTGGGTTTTAGGGCTTGATGCTCTATACTTAATACCATCTCAAAATTTTAGCATTGGAGCACTGGCTGAGGATGGAGTTGAAAGTGAAGGTTTCGAGCAGAACAAAGAACGATTACCACCCCCTAACTTAGGTTGAGTGAAGTTGAAGCTACCTATTCTCACTCTCTTGTTCTCCCTCACCTTCTCTTTATTCCTAGCCTCTTCTATTTGCTGAGCATGGACCATGATCCTGGATATGTCCATCTCCTTAATCAATATTACGGTCCAACACTTCTTGACCATACTATTAGCCACACCCAACACAAACTTACTTATTTTTTATTTGCTATCTGCTAACACGTGAGGGGCATATCTAGCTAACTGAGTAAACTTAAGAGAATAATCTTAGACTATCATGTTGCCCTGCTTTAGATTAATAAAATCCAAAACCTTAGCTTCCCTCAACTGCAGTGGGAACAACCTATCAAGGAAAGCAGTCGAAAAATCCTACCATTCTATGGGATTTCCATTTGTGGCCCTCTTTGCCTTCCACTGCTTGAACCATGAGAGAGCCACATCTTATAACTGATATTCAGCCAACTTTGAACTCTCATTTGCAGTCACCCTAATAATATCTGTAACCTTCTGCACCTGATCAAGAAACTTCTGTGGGTCCTTATCTGACTTAGACCTGGTAAAAAATGGAGGGATCATTTGGGTGAAGTCCCAAATCCTGGCTACAGCAGTATTGGCCAATGGGTTGGTTGGAACAGAAGCTGGGCATTCATTATGGGATGCTACTGAATTGTCTAGTGTAGTAAGTGTAGCCCTATATTCTGCCTGGGAGATATACTCGTCCAGAGTATCTGTTTTAATGGGCTTAGAGGATGGCTGATTTCCTATTCTTCTTTCAATCTTCTTGGGAGACATGTTCTATAATTAAAAGGAAGAAAAGGATTAGATTGAGAGTTTTACTTGAGCTCATGCTCACTCGCACAACATGAATACTGAAAGAAGGAAAACTTTTTCTAAAAACATCTCATAGCCCCTTTGTCCGTAAGTGTGGCACTCTACACACCCATGTACAAAACTCTACTATACGCGGCTTTCAGACTTCCTAGGACTCTATTGAACCTTAGACTCTAATACGAAGTTTGTAACACCCCGAGTCTGTACCCTAGATGCTACATGATGCTTATGACCCTGAAGGACCACAAGCTAACCTATGATTGATATCTGCTAGGACCACTGAATAATCACACAGTAATAATAAAATACTATAATAAATATAGAAATTAGGCTAAATTCTCCAAAAGGCTCAAAACTAAAAACAAATACTGAATACTAAAAACTAAATATCTATTTGAAATACTCTAGTCTGAAAGCCTCTAACTATCTGAATATGGAGTTGATGGGACAAGTCCCCAACTAATTCCATCTACTGAATGTTGACTATCAAAATACTAAAATATAATATCATCTTCAAACTATGAAAACTCACCACTAAATCTACTACTGATAATATGGATTGCTAAGTGCGTTCAGAAGCCCGTGCATCTTAACCTATGATATAAGACAATATAGATAAAAAAAAGTATGTGTCAGTACTTTAAATATACTGGTATGCTAAGTGAGGTAGGATGATATGCATGGGTTCATAGGCATGGACAAAAACTAGCTGAGTAATATGGATGTAACTGAATGGGAGTACATACATGAATGCATAAACTATAACTGAGATCATGTTAACACTAGATTCTGAGTTCTTAATACTGATTAACTTTTGCCTGAGTTAACTGATACTGTAGTACTGATAACTGAATGATTATTTCTGACAGTCCCAATTTTGTAGAATAGAACTGAGTTCTATACTGAACTAGGTGACTATGTCTGACAATCTTGAATTTGTAAAACTGAACTGAGTTCTATACTAAGACTGAAACTAAAACTGTGGGAGGTAGTTATCTCACCGACATTCCCTTCTCCAAATGGATTGGGTTCCAACCTATAACCCCAGTTTGAAGGGTGTCAATACTGTGCCACAGGTAAAGACAACTATGATTTAACCCTCTCTGATAAGAAGAACTTTTGTCAACCCTAGATGGCAGGAAAAGTCATATGAGTGTATCAACCCTAGTCTAGCAGGAAGATATCTCAACCTATGGTGGCTACGTAGTTCTGTAACTCAGGGATTGCTACTAAGGTTCAAACCCTATGCTAGAAGGAGTGCCCCCATCCCTGGGTTTGCTCGATGCTAATTCCTACTCCCAACTAAATAGAAACTAAACTGATTTCTAAACTGTACTAGGCTTGACTGAACTGTTACTGATCATACTACCTAACTAAATGAAACAGAGTTCATTGAGTTCCAAACTAATTACTAAACTAAGACTGGGATTGATTATTGAGTATTACTATTTATGACACTATTGAGACTATTCTGTAACTACTGTAGCTCTAGGTAATAAACTAGAAATTTGGGTATTGAATACCCCCAGGACTCAATAATATGAAAAGTAACATACTGCTTGATTTTAGTAGCATAATAGTACTTTCTTACTAATAATGCATTCATTTAGACATTTTTGTCAAAAACTTGATATACATGAGCTTGTGCATGAATGAAATCACATAATAACATGTAATGCTATCACTAATCAATTCACGTAAGCATTTTGTCAAATGCTTGGGGAGCATGGGTATTTAACATATCTTAATACTATCATGGATACTACAATCAACTTGTAATTCAAGAGTTCATCTTGAAGTACACATAATTCAATCCACAATTAACTAGTTTTCATGGAATTTGTGATAAATCATTGAATTGAAATCCCATTTAACATCATAACCAAGATTACATTCAAATCCAACTTGAAATCTATGAAATCATTTAACTTGTAATTTAAAAGAGTTTCTTTAACTCCAAGGGTTGAAAGAAACCCATGGATGAACACTTCACATACCTTGGTACTTGATTTAATGAAGGTTGATGGTGAATTTCTTAAATCTTGAATTGAAATTAAATATCCTAGGGTTTTGTTCTTGAGTAAGTAGAGATAAATAATGAATATTTTTCCCTAGGAGTGATTAATTTCATGTTTTAGGGCTGAATAGGGGTGGGACAATGACCCTAATACGCTCATGAATGCAGAGTTTTAATGACTGAAAATGGGTCCAACAATGTGCAGCCCGACGTACCGTATCGATGGGGTTGATGTGATGGCCGAAGCATCGCATCGATTCCTTGTTAGATTATTAGAAATTGACACTGGGAACTGGGAAAAACATTTATCAATGCGATAGGCAATGCGGCACGCTGAGATCGCAATGATCTACTAGTTTAGACTTCCAAACATTATTCAAATGATGTTAAAAAATCCATTTTGAGAACACCTACTGACATACCTGATCATGAATTATTCTAAAAACTGACACATTAAGGTCTTCATTGTCAGGAAATATGATTACCAACTTATGAGGCTAAAAATAATTCTAAGTTAAACACCTAGCTGAAATATCTAAGTATGTGACCCCTTATCAAGCTCTAAGGGCTGAGTTAAGCTTAAAATTTTTGTGGGGTCTTGCAATGATAAGTTTAGGGTTAATTATCTGCTCATGGCTATTTCATCACTCAATAGTGTTTTTGATGTTGATAGAGAGATGTATTTGATTGATCTAATAGATTTGTTGGATTCGTCTCCATTTGATGGTTTGGTCTTTCTATGAGTATGGAGATTGGATTCTCCTCTCTTGCAATGGTATGGTTTTTATTTAGAGTAGAGTTAGAGAGAGCCAGGTGGTCTTTCATTTGACTACTTCTTAAGTTGGTAAATTTCAATCTTGAGCTGCTTTGTTTATTTTATTCTAGTGGTCTTGACCTTGACATTGGTGTCGAGATTGGTTTTTTTCTTCCTTTGAGAGGTGATTTGTTGTTTATTTTATTTATGATTTCCCACTTAGATAGATTCAGAAATCCTCATTTTAGATTTTATTTAGCCTAATGAGATTTGGTGGCATGTTTCTCCTTGATGATATGTTCCTATGTCTATTCTTTGTCGAGATGGAGTATTGGACTACTTAGTTTTTGGCTAAAGTTGTTTTTCTCTGAGTTGCGAGAGTTATTCCATTACTAGTATGGGTTGTATCCTTTGGGAGTTTTTGAGTAGATGTTAATGGTTCAAGACCATCCAAAAGACATGGATCTTATTTCATATGTTTTCAACTAATGATTTATTCTTCAATATGATTTCTGTTGTGTGGATACATATTGTGAGTACTAACTATTGTAGAGTTTGTTGTTTTGGTTTTCCGTTAATGGTTTATCTGTAATACCCTGTATTTTCGTGCTAGAATTCTAACCATCATTCCTATGCATCTAAACTCTAATCTAAGTGATTCTAACGTGAATAAAAGTTGCATGATCATTATCCTAGTCTATGGAGTAGTTTAGAGGTGGAAAATTTTTATAGCAATGACCTAGAACATGGTTGAGCTAAGACCAATTGATTCATCTAAAGTTTGACATTCGATTCTACAAGGGTCAACTTCAAACGTTAATATCTCTTAATATACATGTAATTTTTCATCCCAAGACCTACCAAATTGTAGATAATTGAATTACCTTTCCAACGATACCAATTTTATCAAAATCCAACACCCGGGCAAGGAGTTATGGCTTTGCGAAGTAGAGTACGTCGCCTAACCAATCGCACAAGGCTACTGGAATAGGTGTGCGATAAGCAATGCGGCGCATACTTAAATATGTGCGATAAGCAATGCAATGCATAATTAAATATGTGCGATAAGCAATGCGGCACATACTTAAATGTGTACGATAAGCAATGTGGCGCGTACTTAAAGGTGTACGATAAGCAATGCGGCGTATACCTCAGTTCCAAGTGCCAAAAATACCCCTATATATGTCTATAACACGGGATTAAACTCCCATAACACCAAAATAAGTTTACTTTCTCTCAAAATCACCAAGAATATTCATTACGATTTCAACCTAAAAATTCAAATATCTCAAGATTCAACCATGAGTTTTCAATAATTCTTCGAGATTTGAAATCCCCATTCCGAGGGCTACAAGAAACACTCATTATTTTCATGAATAGAGTCCCAAGGTCAAGAGTTCATTTAAAGCTTCAAGTTTAAGGTATGTGGGGTTTTTCAACAAGAACATCCTTCGTTCTTGTGCCTAAAATTTGTATTATTTTACAAAGATATATGACTTTACATTCTTTGATATGAATTTGAGATAGAAACTATTATCCTACGTTCTTGTTCCAAAGACTATTATATTTTTATGATGTCTTGAAGATAAATTCCTTGAGTTTTGATGTTAATATCATGTTTGAAGTTGAATCTACAGATTTTCATATGAATTATACATGTTTGCTACATAAACTGTGAATCTTGAAATATTTTGCTCAAGTATTGATACATGGGTTTTGAACCCTATTTGCGAATTATGATTTTTGTCAAAGTAATGTGTTATCCACACCTTGAGATTTGAATGATTTGACCATTTGGTCTTAAAAGGGTTATTTTTGAACTCGAATGAGAAAAGAAATCCACATTTTGATTTATTATGAAAAAGGGTAGCATGATGGCTCCCGTTGTGAATTGCTGAAGTATTTTGTGGTGGATTTTATTTGAAAAGATCTGAGCTAAGTTTGGGAGTAGTCTTTAGCACCGAGTAGGAGGTATAGCTATGTTGGTACTTCCCTAGAGCTACGTGCCCCCGTAGGAGCTGAAATTGAGGATGATTATATATAGTGATCACTAGTTTTTAGATTTGATACTTATAGTCCTACTCCGATGGCAAGGATTGGATGGCTTTCCCCAACGTGGGTTGTATGTTGGACTCCATGTGGCTCACATGGTTTATGTCAGTTATGAGATATCCCAATGTGTGTGTGTATATTCTCCTATCTAATATGAAAAGTCTTATTCTTCTATCTGAGATGAAAACATATTTGTTTGAAAGACTGAGTTTAAGAAAGTCATTGTTTTCGAAAGATTTAGTGAACATATATTTCAAAGAGAATTATTATGAGATCTGATTACTTTGATGATTTGGAATCAAGATGGAAGTGAATTTAGATTTATTATGATGACTCACATATTTCACCCGATATATTTTAATCTCTTATGATTATAATAGTTTTAATTCGAGCCAAGTGAGTCATTTATATCAGCATACATGATTTTATAAACTGTGATGATATTAAGACATTATTTTATATATGCATTGCACCCCCATATTCTTGGTACGTTTCCATGGTACTGACCCATATATTCGTATGTGGGCTACATTTTCTCAGAATGTAGGTACAAGGTATAGTGTACATCTTCAGATCCAGTCAGTTCGCAGCATCTAGTCAGCAGGTGATGAGTCCTTTTAATTCAAAGGCTTGAGTTAGTTATATAATTTGAGAAGTGTTGTATTTTCTCTATTCAGTCATATTGAGTTGGGTTAGTCGGGAGTCATGACCTTGCTACCTACAGTCAATTCTAGTAGAGGCTTCATATAAAGTCAGTAGAAGTTGATGTATTCTGTTTTAGTTTTGGTTGTAAAAGTAGAATTGTAATCTTGTAAATTTAATTTTGTATCTATCATATTCAGAAAAGAGTTATTTTTGCAGATTTGTATAGATTTATACTTTTTGTTTAATTGCTTATGAGTTATGCCAGTAGAAGGGTTAGCTTGGGGTCACTTGTGATCCCAATCACCGTGTGATGTCTTGGGACCCGATTTTGGGACGTTATAAACTTGTTATTAGAGCAGATAGTTCAAGTGTCCTAGGGTGTCTATGAAGTCGTGTCTAGTAGAGTCTTGCGGAACGGTACGAAGACGTTTGTACTTTTCTTCGAGAGGCTACAGGGTATTTAGGAAATGTTTCCCTTCTTTCAAGTCTAGGACCGTGCCATGAAAAGGTTCTCTAAGAAACTTATATAAATTCTTATCTTACTCTAGTCAGGCCATCTCTGCCTTAATTCCAAGGTATTAGAAACATTTGAGCATAATTCTCCATAGGTAGTTATGGTATTGTAAGAGAGCTACAAAAGTATCCTAACTGTACTTTTGAGTTTCGAAAAACTGAAGTGCTTTATCAGGCCTGTAGAAATCATGCACTAAGCCCGAGTCAGATGTACTTTCAAATTTCTCCTTAAAATTCATAATGATAATCTATACTTCTCTATCTATGTTCTTGAAGTAACATGTTTGGCAAGTTCTAGTTCCTTCCCTGATAATGCTCTTATAATTGGTAGCAGAAATTTCAGAAGTTACATAAAGCGGCTTGAGAGGAGCCTTCTAGTGTGTTATAAGTCCCTCAGATTTGAAGTTATACCCTTGTTCTTTTGAGTTATTCAATTAAGACAGAGTAAGGTGTATTCTTAGATTATTGAATATCGTGTGTCAAATTTCTATCTCTTGTATTATGTAATCTTGTTATCATTGTGTTTGTGAAAAACCAAAGTCTAGTGAAGTCGTGTGGGGCCTATTTTGATTCACTAGCATAGTTGCTTTGTTATTTATTTTATTTTCTTGTTCAAAACATAAAACTAAAGTCTAGTGAAGCCGTGTGAGGCCTGTTTCAATTCACTAGCAAATTGTTGTTTATCTTGTTGTTCTTGTGTTGGTTGAAAGTTTGTGTTTAGAGGGGTAGTAGCAAGAAAAGTGGTAAGGGTAATTTATTGAATATATACAAATGAATATTTTTGCATACAATTGAGTTAGTAATGAAGTGCTATGTCCTTGTGTTTTAGTTTAGCAGAAGGTAGATAAGGAGTCATTTGTTAAGATGAATTATAGTTAGCTTGGAGTATGAAAAGAGTTGTTGACGGTATTTGTTGTGCTAGAAAAGTATAGGTTATTGATGAAAGAACTTTGGTGGATGAGTATTGCTAATTTAAGCTTTCCTGAGATTCCAAAAAGGGAGTTTGATTGAAATTTATAGAGCTATGAAAGTAATTTAGGTGTGAAGATAGGTAAATAATAATGATATGAAGAAGGAGAATGTGTTAACGGATTACGAATAAGATAGGCCATATGATTATGATAGATTTTCATTGAGTACTAATTTTTCTTAATATTGTGTTCTATAGTTTTGAAGTGAGAATTGTGTGTGAGATTGGGTTGTAAATCATGTTTAGCTCTAGACATTAAGTTTGAACAGTTGATGGTTCGGTTGTTGATATTAGTTATATGAAGATGATCTAGTAGGCTTGAACAGTGCATGCAAGAGTGTAAGATCATGTGTTCGTAATTAAGTATGGTATAGAGATGTGCCCAAGGTGCTATGGGGCGTATTGCATATTGTGTGGTTAGTAGTAACGTTGAGTTGCTATGTAGAGAAAGGTTAGTTAGGTAATTTATAATGTTCTTGATAGCTAAGTTAAGGAGTTATGATTGAAGATGTTGAGTCTTTTTAGTATGATTTTATTTTCATGGTTTGGGAAAAATATAAGAATAGAGGTGTGATCTTGGTAGGTTATGATTATGTGATTAGAGATGTAGGTATGGTTGCAAATGAGAGTATAAGTATTTGATGATGATTATTGAAGCTAGAAAGTTAAGGATGGCATATGGATGGGTTGTTCAAGAATGAAGTTGGTAAGTTCGAAATTAGTTTATTCTTGTGAGTTTAGCATTTATGTGTAGATAATAGAATGATGAAATTATGGCTTAATCTTGAGGATATGGAGTAGACCATCATACTTAGAATACCAGTTTTAACCTAAGGGGGAGATGGTTAGTGAAGAACTAACCGAGTTTTGAGAATTAGATCTTGATACATGTCAATAATGAGTTATGATAAGATAGTGATCCTTTCTTACTCTAGAGTATTCCTTGGATTTCAGTCATTACAACACCAAATCCATCACTTGCTTGACAAATCCATGCCATAGACCCATGCTTAGACCTATCATGTGTGCTCAAGTCCATTCTCAGCTTTTAGCAAGCATGTAATAGCTTCACTCTGTGATTCAAGTTATCTCTTATGAATCTATGAACTCCAATTTTATGTTGAATAGCTCATGATAAGTATAAACTCATGTTTCAGAGTATGACCAGTTTTTAAACTCATGATACTAGTGAAGTTCGCATTATACCATGTATGTCCTCGGCTTAGATTTCTTTAATGAATCCATGCCTTTGATATTTTATTCCTCAGGACAAAGATAAATGTTAATGTTATGTATTGTAGTTTTCGTGCTACTGGTTCATATGTGTTAGCCCTTTGGTGACCTCTTCCTGTGTTAAGATAGTGGTGATGATAGTGGATAAGCAATAGTTTATATACGAGAGAGTTGATGACCCTCATTAAGAAAGATTATTTATGCTTTTCTATCTAAGGCTAAAGTTTGAAGTAAGATTGAGGCCAAGTCTTTGATACATGTCATGGTTAGTTAAAAATTGTTTGTATGTTTTTAAGAATAGTGCAAGAAAATTATTGTTGATAAAGGTTTAGAGAATATGCGAAGTATGCCTTTAGGTGTATTTGCCTTAAAGTTATATGTGATTTTTAATGATAGGCTTGAATGTTATGTTGGGTGTAAGATGATGAATGCAATATGCGCTAGTAAATCCATATCAAGAGTTTTAAATTAGTCATTGAAGTGGTAAGGAATGTTATGCTTAGTGTGTGAGCTCTAAGAAGATATAGAATATTGAACCTTGTGGTTTAGACTAGTATTGTGGTTTGGCATGTTGTATCTTGTGATTTAGTGTTAGTCTTGATCATGGTGAGAGAACTTAGTTTAGTTTAGACCTTAGTAGAAAGATTTCGCAGTGCCAATATGAGAATTATAAGTTGAATCAAATGAGTATGGTATTTAAGGGGAATAGTATAGTTGAGAGAGCATTTGAGAAGTGATGCTAAGCTTGAAAGTAAGAAGTTGCGTTGCCTACGGCCTAGCAATCCTATCCTAGTTTATGAGTTATATAATTATATTCCATGCTATAGAGTTATATCAATGTTGTAATTCCTTAGTCAAATGTCTTCTTCAGAGCATGCCCAAAATTCTTTGCTCCCTAATATCAATAGAATTTCGTAGAAAAGTGCTAAAGAAATACTCCATTTGAGTATGGGTAGTCAGTATGATCCAGTCCATATAGCCTGTAATCTAGTTTAGCAAGTAAGGAGATAAGGTCCTATAGATTCTTAATTTTCCAGCTAGTCTTACTATCCACAGTCTTATGCGTATGTGTTCCAAGATGTAACGTGTTTTTGTCCAATTCAATTATGAATTTAGCTCAGTTCATGTATCAGTTTCAGTTTCAAATATTAAGTCATGATTCAGTTCGTAAGTATCCTGTGTAGTATCACAGTCTCTTCCTAGTATTTTCATCAAATTATTATCATTCGGGGACGAACGATCCCAAGAGGGGGATGTTGTAATACCTCGAGTTTTAATGTCATAAACCTCTCATCCTTTCTCATGAGATCAGATCCAGTGCAAAGTAATGGTTACTCATAAGTTGACACTCTCGTTTCTATCTTAGCCATATAGTTATTTTTCTTAAGGATTCATGCACTTGCAGGCCAGTTCAGTAGCTCATTATTCTTGAGATCTAGTGATTCAGTTCTATAAGTTACACATGATAGCTTGAATACTAATATTCCTCTGTGTTTCAGGTTAATTATCCACATTTGACGACGAATGTTCCCAAGGGGGAGATAATGTAATACCCCGTATGTTCGTGCTAGAATTCTAATCGTCGTTCCTGCGTGTCTAAGATCTAATCCAAGTTATTATCACGTGAATACAAGTTGAATGATCATTATCCTAGTCTATGGAGTAGTTTTGATGTGGAAAATATTTATAGCAATGACCTAGAATAAGGTTGAGCTAAGACCAAGGTATTCATCCAAAGTTTGACATTTGATTCTAAAAGGGTCAACTTCAAACGTGAATATCTCTTAATATACATGTAATTTTTCATCTTAAGACCTATCAAATTATAGATAATTGAATTAGCTTTCCAACGATACCAATTTTATCAAAATCCGACACCCGAGCATGGAGTTATGACTTTGCGAAGTAGAGTGCGTCGCCTAACCAATCGCACATGGCTACTGGAATAGGTGTGCGATAAGCAATGCGGCGCATACTTATATGTGTGCGATAAGCAATGCAGCGTATACTTAAATCTGTGCGATAAGCAATGCGGCGCATACTTAAATGTGTGCGATAAGCAATGCGGCGCATACCTCACTTCCAAGTGCCAAAAACACCCCTATAAATGCCTATAACACGGGATTAAAATCCGATAACACCAAAATAAGTTCACTTTCTCTCAAAATCACCAAGAACATTTATTAGGGTTTCAAACTAAAAATTCAAATATCTCAAGATTCAACCATGAGTTTTCAATAATTCTTCGAGATTCGGAATCCCCATTCCGAGGGCAACAAGAAACACTCATTATTTTCACGAATAGAGTCCCAAGGTCAAGAGTTCATTCAAAGCTTCAAGTTTAAGGTATGTGGAATTTTTCAACAAGAACATCCTTTCGTTCTTGTGCCCAAAATTTGTATTATTTTACAAAGATATATGACTTTACATGCTTTGATATGAATTTCAGATAGAAACTATTATCCTACGTTCTTGTTCAAAAGACTATTATATTTTTATGATGTCTTGTAGATAAATTCCTTGAGTTTTGATGTTAATATCATGTTTGAAGTTGAATCTCCAGATTTTCATATGAATTATACATGTTTGCTACATAAAGTGTGAATCTTAAAATATTTTGCTTAAGTATTGATATATGGGTTTTGAACCCTATTTGAGAATTATGATTTTTGTCAAAGTAATGTGTTATGCACACCTTCAGATTTGAATGATTTGACATTTTGGTCTTGAAAGAGTTATTTTTGAACTCGAATGAGAAAAGAAATTCACATTTTGATTTATTATGAAAAAAGGGTAGCATGATGACTCCCGTTGTGAATTGCTGAAGTATTTTATGGTGGATTTTCTTTGAAAAGATCTAAGCTAATTCCGGCAGTAGTCTTTAGCACCGAGTGGGAGGTATAGCTGTGTTGGTACTTTCCTAGAACTATGTGCCCCCGTAGGAGCCGGAATTGAGGCTGATTATATATAGTGATCACAAGTTTTTGGATTTGATACTTATAGTCCTACTCCGATGGAAGGGATAGGACGGATCTCCCCAATGTGGGTTGTATGTTTGACTCCATGTGGCTCACATGGTTTATGTCGGTTATGAGATCTCCCAATGTGTGTCTGTATATTCTTCTATCTAATATGAAAAGTCTTATTCTTCTATCTGAGATGAAAACATATTTGTTTGAATTACTGAGTTTGAGAAAGTCATTGTTTTCAAAAGATTTAATCAACATATATTCCAAAGAGAATTGTTAAGAGATTTGATTGCTTTGATGATTTGGAATCGAGATGGAAGTGAGTTGAGATTTATTATGACAACTCACATGTTTCACCCGATATATTTTAATCTCTTATGATTATGATGATTTTAATTCGAGCTAAGTGAGTCATTTATAGCAGCATACATAATTTTATAAACTGGGATGATATTAAGACATTATTTTATATATGCATTGCACCCCCATATGCTCGGTACGTTTCCAGGGTACTGACCCACATATTCGTATGTGGGCTATATTTTCTTGGATATAGGTACAAGGTATAGTGTACATCTTTAGATCCAGTCAGTTCGCAGCATCCAGTCAACAGGCGATGAGTCCTTTTGATTCAAGGGCTTGAGTTAGTTATATAGTTCGAGAAGTGTTGTCTTTTCTTTATTTAGCCGTATTGAGTTGGGTTAGTCAGGAGTCATGACCCGGCTACCTACAGTCAGTACTAGTAGAGGCTTCATAGACAGTTAGTAGAAGTTGATATATTCCGTTTCAATTTTTGATGTAAAAGCAGAATTGTAATCTTGTAAATTTAGTTTTGTATCTATCATATTCAGAAAAGATTTATTTTCTGCAGATTTGTATAGATTTATACTTTTTGTTCAGTTGCTTATGAGTTATGCCAGTAGAAGGGTTAGCTTGGGGTCACTTGTGATCCTAAGCACTGTGTGATGTCTCGGGTCCCGATTTCGGGCCGTTACATTATCAATGTGGTGATATTTATCTTCAGTTATGTTTTGATTTTGGCTTAGTATTACATATCTTGAATATGACATACTTGCATACAAAATTTTATTTGAGTAGCGAACATTAATATAGACTTATTGGCTCAGTTTTTGACTTGAAGCCTTGAAATGGCGATATTAAATTTATGATATATTTGTAGTATGAATGCCTACCTGTCTTGTGATTTATTTTGGGTAGTTGATATTGAATAATTCATCATTGGTGTTGAGATTTTTGCTTGAGGTTGTAGAGCTTGAGTGCAGGCTTCATTTTATATTTTTCTTGGTTCTAATTCATTTATAGGCTGGTCGAGTCTACTCTATGGTTACCGATTCGGTCTTTTCAACTTAGGATTGATTATAGTTGATAAGTGCTCAGATCATATCCCATAGACCTGGTATTGGCTGCTTCAAATTTGACCTCGGTCTTCGGTTTTCTTTGAGAATTTTGGATGATATACTCAGCGGGTATGGTACGCTTTAGTTGGGTTCAGCATGGTTTAATTCTCAATTTACGAGACATCCCGGAGTGGATCATTCAGGATAAGTAGTTATGCCTTGACCTTC
Source organism: Capsicum annuum (assembly GCF_002878395.1). Lineage (NCBI taxonomy): Eukaryota > Viridiplantae > Streptophyta > Magnoliopsida > Solanales > Solanaceae > Capsicum > Capsicum annuum. Next base: position 28,353,615 of record NC_061118.1, on the reverse strand, counting down.
TATATTTAAGATTGATTACAACCCATACAAGTTGCAACGTTACCATAGATTATATTCCTTGATTATCTACATTTGTGTGCCCTGATAGTGCCTTATGAGCTTATTCTCATGCTTATCACGTGGACTTTTAATTTATTAGCTTCAGTTCTTTTGAGTTCTATATGATGAGTGATAGCACCCAAGCGCACATGCAATTGTACGTGGTCTACTAAGTAATATAGTGGCCTTCAATAAACCCGAATATCGATCCCACTGGGACTTGTGTCGATAACTATCCAATTCTAGTTTAACAATTGAGATGAAGTAACCAATAAGAGTGTTGAATAATTGTAAACAAAAAATAAAGTAAATAGTGCATAAAAATAAAGGTCTTGAGACAATCAATAGGAGAAAGCCCAAGGTTAAAGCACTTCAAACAATCATACTGCGTTATTGGACTTCATTCGTTAACTTGCTTATCTTGGTTGTTGATTCATAGGGTTAATTGCATGATATGGTCTCCCGACCTCTAATCGTTTGCCTTATTTGGATATAACTACTGCATCTTTGAGTGGATAAGTAATAATCCAATTAAGTTATTTAAGCTATCATGCTATGTGTGAATCAAGTATGGCTTCTAATTACATCCATGTCCTAGATGCTAATTTGCACTACTTATTTTATAAAAGAATACAAACCCAACTTTGTTTATCTCCATGTTCTATCTCCCTATTCCCCCTCCCGAGTTCACAAGGTTGAAAATTGATGTATTCTAAGGGTGATGAACACTCAAAATAATTAAATCAAGAATAAATAAACAACCAATAATGATAAGCCAATAAAACAAATTTAATCCAAAACAATAGTACTCATGTTCTTGGCTTTAACCCCGGAAAGAGGGCGTTTAGCCAATAATATTCATATTCATTATTAAAATAATTGAATACATTATATGAATAATTAAGAAGATAAAGAAAAAAAATGATAAAACCTAATTAAAGTGAAGCCTCCCCCTCAAATATGTCCAAACCATCACAAGCAGTCCATGATTCCCCAAGAATTGTCCAAAAAGTGTGTATATAATACACTTATCCTTTTCCTTGTAGGATTAAAAGATTTGTCACACGGTTTGCAAGATATTCCCATAATATTCCCACATGGGAAATATATTATATTATTATTGTACTTAATCTCTATTTGTGTATAAGTTGAACATGTCAATTATTGAAGTGGTGGAATGAAGAAGGCGTCGCGTGCATAAGTGCACTAAAATGAAGCCCGTGTCACGGGCATATCGCATGCCTCCACTAATATTTCATCTCTTAATATTTTCTATGTCAAGGAAGTTCTGAAATGGAGGAGGCGTCGCATGGTAATCGCAGGAAGCCAATGTAAATTGCATCCAAATATTTGGTTAAGTGTTTTAGCGTCGTTATTTCCATCCATGCATTTGGTATTGTTTTACCTTTAATTTCCAGATCGTTTAACACCTGTTTTTCACCATAATTAACTCAACAAGAATCCTATAACATCAAACACAATGGATTAGAGACAATAACAACACAATATCAATAATGATGAATCAAAATACGAGCTAAGTAAGGCTAATTTCCATGATCTTCAACTTTTCGCTCCGACATCTTAACTTAGTCCAATTGACCTTTGTCCATTACAAAAAAGTTATTCCTCTCATAATTACACATTTAAACCATATGAAATAAATTAAACACATTAGAATCAAATAAAACTAACTAGACACACACCTAGCTCAAGCTTGTAACACTAGTTTTCTCGATTAAACTCTAAATGACTCAATTAAGCACAAACTAGTTTGAAAAACACATTGAACAATGTAATCACGTCCTTGGACACTTAGATGCATATTTATATCTATATTAAAACGTTAAGCACATAAAATTCTCTCAAAAAAAGGCTAAATATGCTAGAATCGTGACATTAGAATGCATAAATACACCCAACATCACCACCCCACACTTACAACATTGTTCATCCCCGAACAACTCTTAACTCTCAGCATCATAATTTGTGGAGACTCTACACTTCTACTAAATGTAAGACACTCAATCTATTACTACAACAACTACATGAATTGCATGTTTCTAATACTAAGCATGTTACAAATACAATTGAAAGCTCATCAATACTACTCCAAAACATCTTTACCTCAATAATTGACTCACCTAGTGGCAAACTTATGCCTGTTACTCAATCAAGGACATCATACAAACCTCACACATTAATCAAAAATATGCCTATAACAACAAGAGAGTTACCCATAATCACTCACAATAATGAAATTTATCACAATGGGTACAAGAATTAAATTACGCTCACTCTCACAAGGAATTCACAAGTTACACACAATGAACCATAGGCTTTCCTTTAGTGTACTGCTCCGCTAATATCATAATGTATAGTATAGGACTAATTAGGTCTTTTCCTAGTTGTAATGTAGGCTATGAAATGGGTAGGAACTATTTTTGAATAATAGTGACTATCTTCCCTAGGCGCTTTAATGCAACACATTATGCAACTAAGACCACTCTTCAACAACAAATTTACAACACTTATCTAACCATATATTTTGTTTTCATCCCATCTCATTCGGTTCAATTAAAAAATCTATGGAGGGAGTATAGAACTCTTTCAGTTTTTCCTTTTTTTCACACCCATATTACGCTACAGACCCCTATGATAGCCACCCTCAACTTAAGCCATATGCTTTAGTTGAGGTGCACAATATCCAAGAAAGACCAGAGCCAAAATTGGTTTATTGTAACACATCCAGGCTAAAATTTGGAACTTTTTTCAATAATTTCTTTCTACTCCAACTACATCAATTGCACACACCAATAACTAGACTTTGGGGCATCAATTTTACCTTTTTCTCCTCTTATTTCTCAAACTCCTTACTCAATTTTACATTAAAGTTCTTTCGAGCTTTTGGATCAAATAAAGGTCTAAAAAAGATGGGATTAGGCTACATATGAGGCTACCAAAGAAAAAGCTAAAGGCTTAATGGGTCTGACTAATATTATGCATAAAGGGTAGGTCAAATGAAGGTATAAAATGAGGCTATCAATGAAATACCTAAATCATCTCCTAAAATCACATTCTTTATTTCCCCGGCAATGAAACCAAAAACTTGACAACATCAAAGCACACACGCAAGTGTACATGGTCTACCAAGAAATAAAGTGGGCTCCAAGAAAGATGAATATCAATCAAACAGGGACTTGTGTCGACAACTATCCAATTCTAGTTTAATAATTAAGATAAAGTTACCAAAAAGAGTGTTGAATAATTGTAAACTAAAAACAAGTAAACAACGCGTAAAAATAAAGGTCTTGAGATAATAAATAGGAAAAAGCCTAGGCTTAAAGCACTTTGATAAATTATACTACGTTATTGGACTCCTTTCATTAATTTTCTTATCTAGGTTGTTGATTCGTAGGGTTAATTGGTTGATCATGGTCTCCCGACCTTTAACTATTTACCCAATATTGACATTACAACTACATCATTGAGCGGGAATGTGAAAATCCAATTAAGTTACTTAAGCTATCATCCTATGTATGAATCAAGAAAGGCTTCTAAGTACATTCCTATCCTAGATGCTAACTTACACTCCTTAATTTATATGAGAATACAAACCCTACTTTGTTTATCTCCATGTTCTATCTCCCTATTCCCTCTCCCGAGTTCACAAGGTTGTCAATTGATGTATTCTAAGGGTGATGAACACTCAAAATAATTAAATCAAGAATAAACAAACAACCAATAATGATAATCAAATTAAACAAATTTAATGCGAAACAATAATACTCATGTTCTTGGCTTTAACCCCGAAAAGAGGGCGTTTAGCCAATAATATTCGTAATCATGATCCAGATAATTTAATACATAATATGAATAGTTAAAAAGTAAAAGAAACAGAATGATAAAACCTAATTAAAGTGCAGCAACCTCCTCAAATATGTCCAAATCGTCATAAGCTGTCCAAGATTCCCCAAGAATCATCCACAAAGTATGTATATAGAATACACTTTTCCTAATCCTTGTAGGATTAAAAGATTTTTCACACGGTGTCAAAGTTATTCCCACAATATTACCACATGGAAATTATATTATATTATTATGGTGCATTATCTTTATCTATGTATAAGTTCAACTAGTCCATTATTGAAATGGTGGAATGAAGAAGGAGACACGTGCATGACAGCACCAAAATAAAGCCTGCATCGCGGTCATATCACTGCCTCCACTAGAATTACATCTCCAAATATTTATAAGTAAAGGAAGCACTAAAATGGAGGACGCGCCACATGGTAATCGCGGGCAGCTACTTGAAATTGCATCCAAATATTTGGTTGTGTTTTAGCGTCGTTCCTTCCATCCATGCCTTTGTTGTTGTTTTCCCTTTAATTTTTAGCGCGTTTAACACCCGTTTTCACCATAATTAACTTAACAAGCATCCTACAACATCAAAACCCAATGATTAGAGACAATAACAACATAATATCCATAACGATGAATCAAATCATGAGCTAAGATGAGGCTAATTTCCATGATCTTCAACTTATTGCTCCGACATCATAACTTAATCCAATTGAACTTTTTCCATAAAAAATAAGTTATTCCACTCATAATTACATATTTAAACAATTTGGAACAAATTAAACACATTATAATAAAATGAAACCAACTAGACACATGCCTAGCTAAAGCTAGTAACACTAGTTTTATCGGTTAAACTCTAAATGACTCAATTAAGCACAAACTTGTTTTAAAACACTTTGAACATTGTAATCACATACTTGGACACTTAGATGCTTGTTTATATAAATATTAAAAAGTTAAGAACACCAAATTCTCTCAAAATAAGGCTAAATAAGCTAGAATCGTAACATTAGAATGCATAAATACACCAAACATCACCCAAAAACATCCCGCTGGGACTTGTGTCGACAACTATCCAATTCTAGTTTAACAATTGAAATAAAGTAACTAAAAAGAGTGTTGAATAATTTTAAACTAAAAATAAAGTAAACAGTGCATAAAAATAAAAGTCTTGAGCCAGTAAATAAGAGAAGGCCCAAGGTTAAAGCACATCGAACAATAATACTATGTTATTGGACTTTATTCATTAACTTACGTATTTTGGTTGTTGACTCATAGGGTTAATTACATGATCGTGGTCTCCCGACCTCTAACCTTCTACCTAATTTGGACATTAAAACTTCATTGTTTAGTGGGGATGTAATACTCAAATTAAGTTATTTAAGCTATAATCCTATGTGTGAATCAAGTAAGGCTTCTAAGTACATCCCTGTCTAAGATGCTAATTTGCAATCCTTATTTCTTAAAAGAATATAAGCCCTACTTTGTTTATGTCCATATTCTATCTAATTATTCCCTCTTCCGAGTTCACAAGGTTAAAAATTGATGTATTCTAAGTGTGATCAATCCTCAAAATAATTAAATCAATTATAAACACACAACTTATAGTGATAAGAAAATTAAATGAATTTAATCCAAAACAATAGTACTCATGTTCTTGACTTTAACCTCAGAAAGAAGGCATTTAGCGAATAATATTCATAATCATGATCAAAATAATTGAATACATGATATGAATAATTAAAATACTAGAGAAAAAAAGAAATAAATCCTAATTAAAGTGCAATAGCCTCCATAAATATGTCCAAACCTTCAAAAGCTATACAAGATTCCCTAAGAATCGTCCACAAAGTATGTATATATAATACACTTATCCTAATCCGTGTAGGTTTAAAAGATATGTCACACGGTTTCAAAATATTCCAACAAGATTCCCGCATGGGGAATATATTATATTATTATTGTTCTTAATCTCTATCCATGTATAAGTTGAACTTGTCCATTATTAAAGTGGTTGAATAAAACAGGCATCACGGGCATGGGAACACCAAAATCCTAGTGGGTGATGTAGGAGTTCAATATTCCCACATGTAAATGGGAAGAATGAACATGGACTTTGTGATGTGTTTGCCTTGTACCCACCATCAGCATAATTCTATTTGGGTTATTATAGATAGTATGACCAAATCAACTCATTTCTTGCCAGTCCATACCTCCTATTCAGTCGAGGATTATGCCAAACTCTATATCAAAGAGTTGGTCAGGTTACACGGAGTCCCTATATCCATCATATCAGATAGAGGTACACAATTCACCTTTTATTTTTGTAAAGAATTCCAGAAGGGTCTTGGTACCCAAGTTCACCTCAGTATAGCTTTTCACCCTCAAAAAGATGGTCAAGAAGAAAGGACTATTCAGACTCTAGAAGATATGTTAAGAGCATGTGTTTTTGATTTAAAGGTAGTTAGGATGACCACTTGATTTTGATTGAATTTGTATATAATAACAGTTATTATTCCAGTATTCATATAGCTCCATTTGAGGCTCTTTATGATAGGAGGTGTAGATCTCCAATTGTTTGGTTCGAGGTAGGTAAAGCCACAGTTGTAGTGCCTGACTTAGTGTTTGATGACTTACAGAAGGTTCAGTTAATTATAAAAAGGCTTAGGGCAGCGCAAAACCAACAGAAATTATATGTAGAAGTGAGGAGAAAAGATCTTTTGTTTGAAGTTGGCAATTTTATATTCTTGAAAATCTCTCCCGTAAATGGAGTGAAGAGGTTCGACAAGAAGGAAAATCTCAGAACCCGATAGGAGGTCCTTACAGAATTCTCAGCTATTTTGGAAAGGTAGCTTATGAGCTAGAGTTGCCTTCAAATCTAGCTTTAGTGCATCCAGTGTTTCACCTCTCTTTACTAAAGAAATGCTTTGGAGACCCAGCAGTCGTAGTTCCCTTAGTGGAAATAGATATGTAGAATGATCTTTTTTTCTAAGAGGTTCTAGTCCAAATCCTCGATCGTCAGATTCATAGACTGAGAAACAAATAACTTCCCTTGGTCAAAGTTCTTTGGCGGAACCTATCCATTGAAAGAGACACTTGGGAAGCAACAGTTGATATGCGGACCAAGTATCCTCAGCTCTTCTCCACAAACTTAGATTTAGCTTAAGGTAACAGTCTTTCTTAGATTTACTCAATTCCATGTTCAGATATAGTTAAGAAAATGATATTCATTACTGTTGCATATCATCTTCATGGCATTCTTGCATTAATGAATCATTTTAGTCATGTACTTATACATCAGATATGCATGATCAGTAAGAAAACTCAGCTTATCCGCAGTTTCAGTCATGTATTCCATGCTTCAATTGTGCATGTTTAGTATTGTAAGACCTTGCAAAATTTCTAAGCTTAATTCAGTCCTTTAAGCTTGTCAAGGGGTCCCAAACTTTGAAAATTCTAACCAAGTTCCCAGACTTAGCCTATTTTGTCCTTCAAAAGTAGGCAATCTCATCTCGCCATCTGAATGTCCTTTAAAGGCTCGTGTTTTCATTAATTCACGATTAGGATGGTCAAGAGGTGTTCCAGAACAAGTTTTGGATTTTTTGGAATATGTTTTGATCATGTTCAAAGTTCCAAAATAGTTAACCAATGAGATCTTGGCGCGCCGTGTCGCCAATCGTGTTGGTAAACATTTGTGTAGGCTGATAAAGCCAAAACTTCTAAGTATCAACGTGATCATGGTGCGACATATCGAGTATCACATCGCAACCATCAACACACCCCGCCACTTGTAACGTTGGCACCAAGTTTTAGTCATTAAATGACTACATCCTCAAGGCAAAAAGGGATATTTTCCCACCCCTATATAATATACAAACACGTAATTCAGCCATATTTCACACAAATTATAGTGGTTTCTCTCTCAAATCCATCAATAATATGCATAGGGTTTCCAATCGAGGATCAAATTTCAAGGATTTCACCATTTGTTTTCAAGAATTTTCCATCCAAGGTATGAATAGTGTTGATTTATGGATTCCATTCATCCATAAAGCTCAAGAACCTTATTTCTAATTATAAATTATGATGTTTATGTTGTGGGTGATTTGGTAACCATGTTTATCTTATTTTACGATTCCAAAGTTGGAAATATTTACATGTTTTTCATAAAAATGCGTTAGCATGCAAGATGAAATCAATGAATGAAGTTGTTCGTAATGGGTAATTTGATAATTACACCTATGCCATAAGTTGTGCTTGTAAGGTATTTGATAAAATGCCTAAGAGTATAGAAATTATGTATTATATCTCAAATGTAAGCCATATGATAAATGCATGTCTTACCCTTATGTTCAAATGACTCCCATGCTATTGATGTACAATGTAGATGTTTGTTGGAATGCTCATGATGTTAGGGTATGAAATTATGATACTTATTATATGTATTTCTACCATTTACAAGTTTCTGATAAACATGCAATTTATGAAATCCCCAACTTATTATATTTTGGATTATTGATGTTGATCTTGTATTCAAGAACGTCAAGCCTTGTCAGTTTCCTTCTATCGAGTCCTGGGGCACTTGTACCTAATAACTTAGCTTTGTCCCTAGAGCCAGTGTCATGTTTTCATGATTCTCTCAGTCAAGCCATGGTTAATTGAACCTAGCCAGTCATGTGACTCAGGAAAGCTTAGTAATTCAATAATCTCAGTAGTATTCCATCAGTCAATGGAACTCAGTTAACTCAGTCCAATTCAACTTAGTTAATCATGTTCAGTATCTATTCAGATGGGAGTAGGATTTAACGTCGAGTGAACCCATGGATAGGAACTTACTTGCCAGTAGAGGGTGTGATTCTTAGAAGCAATCCTTGCATTCCAGGACTACATAGCCAGCGAAGGTTGAGACATCTAACCTTTCAGTTTAGGGTTGATGAGGTGGCTTACCTTCCAGTTCAGGGTTTCTACCATTTTCATTTAAGTACCTGCCAGTTGAGGGTCACTTATAGCTTGTCCTTACCGATGGTGCAGTATTGACACCCTTCCAATTGGGGTTACAGATTGGTCCCTAACTCAGCTATATTACTTTATTTGGGGCATGCCGATTAGATGAGTATTTTGCCACAGTTTCAGTTTTAGTCCCTATCTCAGAAATAGAACTCAGATAGTTTTATAGAATTTAGAACTGTTAGATACAGTCAACTCAAAATAATACGAAACTCAGCTATTTCCATCAGAATATAGACTGTCAGATACATTCCCTCAGTATTAGTTATCAGAAAATCATGTAATTAGTATTCAAACTCAGTAGTCAGTATCCTCACAAATTTAGTTACAGTTATTTATTCATGTTTTTATTCTCATGTTCATGTTATATAGTCAGTTAGTATTGTTTATGCATTTGAACCCTCTGCATTCACCCTATCTCATATGCATACCAGTAAATTCAATTGTACTGATTCATTTGCGCTATGGTGTTTTATACCATTGGTCCAGAAGTATGAGTTCCATTGCATCAGTAGCACTAAAAATTTCAGCAGCTAGATTTAGCTTTGAGTCCTCATCATTCGAGGATGATATTATTGTTTATTTCATTATTTCAGTTTAGCTTTCAGTAGATGGAGTTTGTTGAGAACATATCCAATCAACTCCTTATTCAGACAGTGTCAGTTAAAGGCTTTTCAAACTATAATATGTTCAGATAGTTTATTTCAGTTCATGCTTTGGTATTGATATACCATACTCTTAGATATTATGTTTTATTTATTTTGAACCTTAGTGCATGTTTCAGTCTATTATTTCTGCATTTCACATAATGTTATACAGTATTCTGGTACAAATATCATTCATTGGTTAGCTTGTGGTCCTTCGAGGTCATGAGCACAGTGTAGTATTTCGGGTACCAGATTCGAGGAATTACAAACTTAGAATCAGATCCTAAGGTTTAATAGTGTCCTAGGAAGTCTGAAAGCCACATCTAGTTGAGTCTTGTACATAGGTGTGTTGCGCACCACACTTATGTGTAGGAGTATATAAGATATTTAGGAATAATTTCCTATTTTTCAGTATTCATGTCGTGCTAGTGAGAATAATCTCAAGTTAATCTCTCAGTTTAATCTCTTTCTCTTTCATTTATTAAACATGCCTCCTAAGAAGAGAACTGGGAATTAGTCAGCCCCTTCGCCCGAAGATCCTTTGGGCGAGCATGTCTCTCATGCAAAGATCAGAGCTGCATTCACTACTCTTGCTCAGTCAGTTTCTGCTTAGAATGAATGACTAGTTGTAGTTCTGACTAACCCAGTGGCCAATTCAGCTATAACCAGGATTCAGGACTTCACCCGAATGAATCCTTCATCCTTTTTTGGGTCTAGGTCAGAAGAGGATCATAAGGAATTTCTTGACCAGGTTCAGAAGGTAATAGATATCATGGGGGTGTCAGCTATTGAGAGGGATGAACTAGCTGCATATCAGTTGCAGGATGTTGCTCACACTTGGTTTAAGAAGTGGAAGTCAGAGAGGTCAGTTGATGCAGGATCCATAAAATGGGAGGAGTTTATCACTGCATTCTTAGATAGATTATTTACCCTAGAGCTGAGAGAAGCAAAGGTGCTAGAATTTATCAACCTTAAGTAGGGCAACATGACGGTGAGAGAGTATTCTCTTAAGTTTACTTAATTATCCAGATATGCTCCTCATGTGTTTGCAAATAGCAGGGACAAGATGAGTAACTTTGTTTCTGGGATGAATGATAGTATGGTCAATGAGTGCAGGTTCGTGATGCTGAATATTGACATAAACATAGCTAGGCTTATGAATCATGCACAACAGATAGAAGAGAAAAAGATTAAGATAGGGGAAAACAGAATAAGAGAGCAAGTAAAAGTAGTTTCAACTTTGCTCAGCCTAAGTCAGAGGGAGGAACTATTCTCAACTTCGTTCTAAGTCATTAGTTCCAGCTCCTTCTTCAGTCAGTACTCCAACTCCTAAGTTCAGGGATGGTAATACAGATAGGGAGCCAGGCTCTATGTCTCAAGGCAGCGTTGGCAATTCCTGAACTAATCTCTTTGTCAAACTTGTGGCAAACACCATCAGGGTATTTGCAGAGCTAGCAACGATATTTGGTTCAGATGCGGCAAACCAGGCCATAGAGTCAGAGATTGTCCTCAGATAGGTTCCCAGAGTCAGCAGAACCATTCTGCAACTCAGTTTGGTCGCCCAAATCAGCAGGGTTCTACTTCCAGTGCTACTAGTGGGAAATGCCCAAATAGACTTTATGCTCCCCTGTACCAACTAGATCAGGAAAATTCTCCTGATATGGTTACTGATACATTGCAAATTTTTCACTTGCATGTTTATACTTTGCTAGATTCAGGAGCTTTCTTGTCTTTCATTACTCTTTATGTAGCAGTTGATTTTAGCATCAGTCCAGAGATTCTAGTAGAGCCCTTCTCAGTCTCTACACCAGTAGGTAAAATGATCATAGCTCGATGGGTATACATGAATTGTTCGGTTAGGATATTTTATAAAGTCACCTCAGTAGATTTAGTCGAATTAGAAATGACTGATTTTGATGTCATTCTTGATATGGATTGGATTCATTCCTGCTATGCCACAGTTGACTGCAGGAATAGAATTGTCTAGTTTTAGTTTCTGAATGAGCCCATCTTAGAGTGAAGGGGTAATACTTCAGCTTTCAGAGGTCATCTTGTTTCCTACCTTCATGCACAAAAAAAAATATCTAAAGGATGTGTCTATCACCTTATTCATGTGAAGGACTCTAGTTTTGAAAATCCCAACCTTGAATTAGTCCCAATCGAGAATGAATATTCAGATTTCTTTCCCGAAGATCTTCAAGGAATTCCTCCCAAAATGGATATAAACATTGGCATTGATCTTCTTCCAGATACTCAGCCTATATCTATTCCTCTATATAGAATGGCTCCAACAAAAGTTGGATAATTGAAAGAACAATTGAAGGACCTCTTCCATTAGGGATTCATCAGACCTAGTGTTTCCCTGTAGGGTGCACCAGTCTTATTCATGCGAAAGAAAGACGATTATCTCAGAATGTGCATTGATTTCCGTCATCTTAATAAAGTCACGGTCAAGAACAAGTATCCACTTCCCAAAATTGATGACTTGTTTGACCAACTTTAGGGTGCCAGCTATTTATCTAAGATAGACCTGAGATCAGGCTATCATCAACTCAGATTCAGAGAATGAACATTATGAAAATAGCCTTCCATACTCGATATGGTCCCTTTGAATTCCTAGTCATGTCCTTTCATATTACCAATGCCCCAAAAGCTTTCATAGACTTGATGAACCATGTGTTCAAGCAGTACTTAGATATGTTCATCATAGTCTTCATAGATGATATCCTTGTCTATTCCTACAGTGAGCGTGATCATGCAGACCATCTCAAAATTATGCTTTAGACTCTCAGAGATATCAGTTGTTCGCCAAATTTAGTAAGTGTAAATTTTGGGTAAAGTCAGTAGCATTCCTTGGTCATATCATTTTTGATGATGGCATTAGGGTTGATCCTGAAAAGACAGAAGTAGTTAGAAACTGGCCTAGACCTTTCTCTCCATTAGATATCAGGAATTTCATGGGTTTGGCTGGCTATTACAGACTTTTTGTTGAGAGATTCTCTTCTATTTCATCCCTTATGTCTAGATTGACTCAGAAGAAAGTTAAGTTTCAGTGGTCAGATCCTTGCAAGAAGAGTTTTTAGGAGTTGAAGACTCGACTCACCTTAGCTCCAATCATAGCTCTTCCAGATAGTTAAGATGGTTTTATGGTTTACTGTGATGCCTCCAGAGTAGGTTTGGGTTATTTCCTCATGCATCATAGTAAGGTCATAGCCTACACCTCCAGAAAACTTAAACCCCATAAGAATAATTATCTGACTCATGATCTTAAGTTAGCAGCTGTATTATTTGTTTTAAAGATTTGGAGGCATTACTTGTATGGGGTGCATGTAGATGTGTTCATAGATCATAAGAGCCTTTAGTATGTCTTTTCTCAGAAATATCTCAATATTTGTCAGAGAAGGTGGTTAGAGCTCTTGAAAGATTATAACATGAGTGTCCTTTATCATCCGGAAAAGGCCAATATAGTGGCCGACGCTCTCAATATACTGTCTATGGGTAGTGTTGCTCATGTTGAGAGTAGTAAGAAGAAGTTAGGTCAGTAAGTTCATCATCTTGCCCGACAAGATGTCCACCTAGTTGATTTAGCAGAGGGTAATATATGGGTTCAGAGTAGTTCATAATCATCTCTAGTTTCCGAGGTGAAAGAAAATGAGGATAGGGATCCTAGTCTTGTCAAGTTGAAAGAGTCAGTAAAAGATTAGAAAGTAGAGGTTTTCTCCTAATGGGGAGATGGTGTTTTGCATTGTTAGGGTCATTTTTGTGTGTCAGGTGTAGATGACTTGAGGCAACGAATTCTTGCAGAAGTTCATGGTGTGTGATACTCGATTCATCCAGGGGCCACTAAGATGTACCGCGAATTATGGGAGATCTATTAGTGGATTGGGATGAATAGAGATGTTACAGAGTTTGTGGTTAAGTTCTCTATATATCAGCAGGTTAAGATAGAGCATCAAAAACCCAGTGGGTCCATGTAGGAGTTTAATATTCCTACTTGGAAGTGGGAAGAAGTGAACATGGATTTCATAACGGGTTTTCCTCGTACTCGTCATTAGCAGGATTCAGTTTGTGTCATTGTAGACAAGTTGACCAAATCAGCTCATTTTTTTCCAGTCCATACCTCTTATTTGGCTGAGGATTATTCCAAACTCTACATCAGAGATTGGGTCAGATTGCAGGGTGTTTCGTTATCTATTATCTCAGACAGAGGTACCTAGTTTACCTCTCATTTCAGGAAAGCATTCCAAAAGGGTCTTGGTACCCAAGTTCATTTCAGTATAGCCTTCTATCCTCAGACAGGTAGTCAAGCAGAAAGGACCATTCAGACTTTAGAAGATATGCTAATGGCGTATGCAATTGGTTTTAAGGGTAGTTGGGATGACCATTTGCCTTTGATTGAGTTTGCATACAACAACTATCATTCCAATATTCAGATGGCTCCATTCAAAGATATCTATGGTAGGAGATGTAGATCTACAATTGGTTGGTTTAAAGTTAGTCAAGTCATAGTCCTAGGGCTTGACTTAGTATTAGATGCTTTAGAAAAGGTCCAGTTGATCAGAGAATGACTCTGGGCTGCCCAGAGACGATAGAAGTCTTATGCAGATGTGTGCAGAAAGGATCTCGAGTTTGAGATTGGTGATTATGTTTATCTAAAGATCTCTCCCATGAAGGGAGTAAAGATCTTCGGAAAGAAGGTAAAGCTCAGTCCCCGATATGTCGGTCCCTTCAAAATTCTTAGTCGCTTTGGCAAGTTAGCTTATGAGCTTAAATTGCCTCTAGATCTAGCATCAGTTCATTCAATCTTCCATGTCTCTTTTCTCAAGAAGTGCATAGGTGACCCTAAAGTTGTAGTCCCTATTCAGAGCATAGATGTTCAGAACGGCCTCTCTTATGAAGAGATTCCAATCAAAATTCTTGACTATTAGACTCGTAGACTGAGAAACAAAGAAGTCTCTCTAGTCAAAGTTCTTTGGAGGAATTAGTACGTTGAGGGAGATACTTGGGAAGCAGAAGCAGACATGCAAACCAAGTACCCTCACCTCCTCTTCGCTAACTCAGATCTAGCTCAAGGTAATAGTTCTCCTTAAGCTCTTAAGTTTTATGTTCAGATTTCAGTTACAACTTGGTATCAAGTTCATGTTCAGAATTCATTTATAAACTTAGTATTAAGTACCATTGCATATTTAGTCATGCATTCATGTATCCGTTTAGTCATATAATTATGCATTAGATATGCATTCACATTGTGAGAAACTTAGTTTATTAGAATACTCAAGTCATGCATTCATGAATCAGTTACATATGCATCAGATATGCATGCTCAGTATGGTGTATTCAGTTATCAGTGATGTCTATGATGTAATCAAGTTTTAGTTGCTCATGTTTAGTATATACGTCGGTTTATCTCTTCTCCTCTCTCAGTTATTCTCATTCGAGGATGAATGTTCTCAAGGGGGAGATATTGTAAAACCCCATGAAACTTTTGACCCAGACTTAGAAAATTCTAACAAAGTTCCCATACTTAGCCTATTTTGGCCTTCGAAAGTTGGCAATCTTATATCGCCATCTTAATGTCCTTTAATGGACTGTATTTTTATTAATTCACGATCAAGAAGGTCAATATGTGTCCCCGTAAAAGTTTTGTATTTTTTGAAACACGTTTAGATCATGTTAAGAGTACCAAAATAGTGTACCAATGCGATCTTGGCACGCCGCATCGCCAATCGCGTTGCTCAATATTTGTGCAGGCTGCCACAACCAAAACTTCTGAGGATCAACGCGATCATGGTAAGATACATCGAGTATCACGTCGTAGTCATCAATGCACCATGTCACTTGTAGCATCGACACCCAATTTTAGTCATTAAATGACCGCATTCTCAAGGGAAAAAGGGTCAATTTTCCACCCCTATATAAGACGAATACACATAATTCAGCCCTATTTCACCCAAATTATAGTAGTTTCTCTCTCAAATCCATCAAGAACAAGCTTAGGGTTTCCAATTGAGGATCAAATTTCAAGGATTTCACCATTTGTTTTCAAGAATCTTCCATCCAAGGTATGCATAGTGTTGATTTATGGATTTCTTCCATCCATAAATCTCAATAACCCTATTTTAAATTATAAATTATGATGTTTATGTTGTGGGTTGTTTTGTAACCATGTTTATCTTATTGTACGATTCCCAAGTTGGAGATCTTTATGTGTTTTTAATGAAACTACGTTAGAATGCAAGTTGAAATCCATGAATGGAGTTGTTCATAATGTGTAATTTGATGATTACACCTATGCCCTAAGTTGTGCATGTAAGGTATTTGATAAAATGCCTAAGAGGATAGAAATTGTGTATCATAGCTCAATTGTAACCCATATGATAAATGCATGTCTTATCCTTATGTTCAAATGACACCTATGCTATTGATGTGCAATGCAGATATTTTTTGGAATGCTCATGATGTTAGAGTATGCAATTATGATACTTATTATATCTATTCCTATCATGTACAAATTTATGATAACCATGTGCTTCATGAAATCCCCAACTTAGTATATTGTGGATTGTTGATATTTGTCATGTGTTCAAGAATGTCATACCTTGTCAGTGTCATTCTATCGAGTCCTGAGGGTACTTGTACCCAAAATATTAGTTGTGTACCTAGAGCCAGTGTCATGTTTTCATGATACTCTCAGTTAAGCCATGTTCAATAGAACTCAGTAAGTCATATGACTCAGGGAAGCTCAGTAATTCAGTAATCTCAGTAGTATTCCGTCAGTCAACAAAAGTCAGTTAACTCAGTCCAGTTTAGCTCAATTAATCATGTTCAGTGTTTATTCAGATGGGAGTAGGAGTTAGCACCGAGTGAACCCAAGGATGGGAACTCACCTACCAGTAGAGGGTGTGATTCTTAGAAGCAATTCTTGCATTCTAGAACTACGTAGCCAGCACAAATTGAGACATCTAACCTACCAGTTGAGAGTTGATAAGGTGGCTTACCTTCCAATTGAGGGTTCCCACCATTCTTATTTGAGTACATGCCAGTTGAGGGTCACTCACATCTTGTCCTTACCAGTGGCATAGTATTGACACCCATCCAATTGGGGTTACAGATTGGACCCCAACTCAGCTATATTGCTTTATTTGGGGTTTGTCTATTAGATTACTATTTCCCATAGTTATAGTTTCAGTTTCAATCTCAGTAATAGAACTCAAATAGTTCTACAGAATTTATGACTGTTAGATACGGTCAACTCAGAATAGTACAGAACTTAGCTACTTCCATCAGAACCTAGACTGTCAGATACAGTTCCTCAGTATTAGTTATTAGGAACTTATGTTATTAGGATTCATTCTCAGTAGTCAGTATCATCACAACTTCAGTTAAAGTCATTTATTCATATATGTATTCTCACGTTCGTGTTATATAGTTAGTTAGCATTGTTCATGCATTTGAACCCTCTGCATTCAACCTACCTCATATGCATATTCAATCATAATGATGCATTTGCGCTATGGTTTTTTATATCATAGGTCCAGAAGCACGAGTGCCAAAGCATCTGTAGCACTCCAAAATTTAGCAGCCAAATTTAGCAGTGAGTCCTCATCATTTGAGGATAATATTATTATTTATTTCATTATTTTAGTTTAGCTTTAAGAAGATGGAGTTAGTTGGGTACATGTCCCATTAACTTATTATTCAGACAGTTCAGTCTGTTAAAGGCTTTTTAAACTACAGTATATTAACACAGTTTATTTCAGTTCACGTTTTGGTATTGATATACCGTAATCTCAGATACTATATTTTATACATTTTGAACCTTATGACATGTTTCAGTCTATTTTTTTTGTATTTCACATAATGTAATGCAGTATTCATGTACAAATATCAGTCATGGGTTAGGTTTTGGTTCTTCGGGGTTATGAGCATCGTGTAGCATTCTGGGTACCAAATTTGAGGTAATACAAGTATGTAAACTCATTCTTTTAGTACTTCCCAGCTTAATCAGTCTTATTCAAGGATGAATGTTCCCAAAGGGGAGATAGTGTAATACCCCCTATTTCCATAGCATAGTTTTACTCTTAGCACTCGAGTATATCTATATAAATTTCAAAAATACTCAGAATTTTTAAAGTTTAGAGCTTACCATTGCGTAGAAAATTCAGTTAGCTTTCCAACAATATAAATTTTACCCAAATTTATTATCCGGGTGAAAAGTTATAGCAGCTTTTGTAAAACATAATGCCACCTGGTGCAACACAGTGTCGCAGAGCAAGTTAAAATGGCATTCGTTAGTTTCCAGGGAAGCTCCACGATAATGGCGCATCACGCTATGCAATAATGGTACGTCGCAAAAATGTTCCTATTCACAAATGTCATTTTCCAAATAAGGACCGCGATCCCACCGGGTCACGCCAAGGGCCATATTCCCAATTGTCAAAATCCAGTGAAACTCCAGGATGGTGCCACATCGCAACTAGGGAAACTTTCACATTTGCTCTTTTTACATTGTTGCCAGTCCATTTCCAGTGTCTCACCACAATGCCACCGCATCATGGTGAAGCCTAAAATCAGGTTTTTCAGTGATGAATTTTAATAACTTTCCAAGGGTAAATTTGTATTTTTCGACGGTTGTAATACCCCGCATGTTTCTAAACTAGGAAGTGAATAAGTATTCCTACGTATGAAATATCCTATCCTGTGATTCATACTTGAGTACATGACTTACAATGAATATCCTAGTGATAGGATAGTTTATGATGCATTAAGCATGTTCATATGAGTCACTTAAGGTAATACAAGCTAAGGGTTTTTAAATCCATCAAGTTTTAGTGTTTGATTTTGCAAGGGTAATCTTTGAACGATTATAACTCAATGTTAATATGTTATTTTGGCTGATTTAGACCCACCAAATTTTAGAAAATCGAATTAGCTTTCCAACGATACCAATTTCGCCTTAATCCAATACCCGAGCAAAAAGTTATGCCCATTTTTGTGAGAGACAGTAAGCATAGGCGATTGGTTAGGCGCCGCTAAACCCAAGCATAGGTGATTGGTTAGGCGCCTCTCAACCCAAGCATAGGCGATCACTTGGGCGCCGCCTAAGTCAATTCCAGGTGTCAAAAACACTCCGTTTTGAGTTATTTTAAAGGTAATTAAGTCTTTAAATACTCCTTACACGCCCCTAAACTTAACACTACAAAATATATAGCTTCTAAACATACTGCAACCCTATTTTCATCTCAAAGTACATCATCCAAGATCACTAAAGGAGAAAAACAACTAGGGTTGCATTATTAAGCTTGAAGATCCAATTTCAAGGAAATTCCTCCGTCAATCATCAAGAATCTTCCTTCTAAGGTATGCATAGTGTTCATCCACAGATTTCTTTCATCCGTGAAGTTCAAGAATCAATCTTTAAAATACAAAATCTTGGTTGATTGTGGTGATATGATCATACCCATGTTGATGCTTGTTTGTTTTTCCTCTTTTTCATTATAAAGTATGATTTCTATATT
>NC_061118.1:28325650-28334443 GCF_002878395.1 Capsicum annuum | reverse complement strand
GACGGAGGAATTTCCTTGAAATTCCTCCGTCAATCATCAAGAATCTTCCTTCTAAGGTATGCATAGTGTTCATCCACAGATTTCTTTCATCCGTGAAGTTCAAGAATCAATCTTTAAAATACAAAATCTTGGTTGATTGTGGTGATATGATCATACCCATGTTGATGCTTGTTTGTTTTTCCTCTTTTTCATTATAAAGTATGATTTCTATATTGTTGGGTGTTGATGATCATGTTGTTGATATTAGGTGATTCCTAAGATGGAACCTTGATATGTTTTTATGAATTCATGATATCATATGAGTTGGAAACATGTAAGTTTGGTTGTTTATGATGTATAATTTAGTGATTTCACCTATGCTTAAGATTTGCATGTAAGGTGTTTGATAAAATACCTAAAGAACTAGAAAACATGCAATATAGCTAAATTGTAACTAAGTGAAGGATTCATCATATGCCCTTACATTCCAATGACTTCTATGTTGATAATGTGACTTGTAAATGTTTTTGGAATACTCATGAACTAATCTAATGAGATTATGCTATGTTTACTTGCAAATCCTACTTATGAACAAGATGTATGATAACCATGCAATCCATATGAACTTCCATGCTATTAGCATGTGTTGCCAATATGATTATGCAACGAACATGATATTAAGATTGTGCAAGTACTTCCACGTGATATGAAATCCTTTCCATGCAATACATTGTTGATAACCATGCTTAGTATGAGATCCCTACTTATGATATTATAAATTATGGACTCTACTCTTATGATCAAGTCAGTCATGTGTGTCAGTTTCCTTCCATCGAGTCCTGGGGGTACTTGTACCCGAAAACTATAGCTGTGTGCCTAGATCTATGTCATGTTTCACGATGTCCAAACTCAAGCTATGATATAGACTTCAGTCAGTTATGTGACTCAGGAAAACCTCATGATCTTAGTTAGTTGTCAGATATCAGTAATATTCTACCAGTCAACAAAATCCAGTAAGATTAAGTCATGCACAGTCAGTTATTCATGTCCAGTCCCTCCAGATAGGAGTAGAGGTTAGACCCGAGTGAACCTAAGGATGAGAACTCACCCGCCAGTTCAGGGTGTGATTCTTAGTAGCAATCCTTGTGTTCAAGAACTACATAGCCAGCGTAGGTTGAGACATCTTAACCCGTCAGATTAGGGTTGATGAGGTGGCTTAACCAGTCAGTTTAGGGTTCCCACCATTCTCATTGAGTACCCACCAGATAAGGGTCACTCACAGGCTGTCCTTACCCGTGGCATGGTATTGACACCCCTCATGTCGGGCCAGATATTGGACCCCAGCTTAGCCATAACGAGATACATAGGGCATGTCGGTTAAACACTACTTCCCACAGTTTTAGTATCAGTCTTAGTAAAAGAACTCAGGGCATTCTTTAGATTTTAGTATATACAGGATTGTCAGATACAGTCGTCCATGTTATCAGTTTCAGTATCAGTGATGACAGTTATCAGTAAACCATGTATTAGCTTATAGGTCATGCTATCATGTATTCACGGTCCCAGTTTCTTTATATGTGTGGTTGCACTCCCATGTTCATATTAGTCAGTCAGTGTTATTCATGCATGAAACCCTTTATGTTCAGCGTACCTTCCTCGTATACTCAGTACTCCAGTTGTACTGACGCATTTGCGCTATGGTACTTTCTTTTCATATTACACCATAGGTTCTGAGACATGAGCTCCAGCGCAGCAGTAACGGTAGCATTCCAGTTGTAGAGACACAGTGAGTCCTCATTGATTCGAGGACAATATGATTTAATACATTTATTTATCTCTTTAGTTTAGTTTTACAGAGTTAGTTGGAGACATGTTCCATTAACTCCTTATTCAAATAGTTTAGAGGCTTTCAGATTTATGTTCAGATTTACGTTCAGATTAAGTTGTTTTAGGTATTTTCACCCATATGGTTTTATTTAGTTGAACCTTATGGCCTTAAAGTTATATGTATTCCGTATTATTATATCATGATTTGCAGTATACAGGTACAGATATCAGTCTTGGGTTATCTTGTGGTCCCTCGGGGTCATGAGCACCGTGTAGCATTTCAGTTCAGCAAATCGGGGTGTTACAAACTTGGTATTAGAGCCTAAGGTTCAATAGAGTCCTAGGAAGTCTGAAAGCCGCATCTAGTAGAGTCTTGTACATGGGTGTATTGCGTGCCACATTTATGTGCGGGAGGCTATAAGATGTTTTAGGAACAGTCCCTTTCTTCATTATTCATGTCATGCTGGTGAGAATAATCATAAGTTAAACTCTCAGTCTAATCCATTCTTCTCTTATTGTTGACCATGGACCCAAAGAGAAGAAACCAGCCAACTCCTCAGCCCAAAGATCCTTTGGGTGAACATGTTTCCTATGCAGAATTTAGAGCCGTATTTACCATACTTGCTCAGTCCATGGCTGCACAGAATGAACGGCCACCAGTCATTCTGGCTTATACAGTGGCCACTCCCAAAGCAGCTAGGGTTTAGGACTTCACCCGGATGAACCCTCCATCTTTTCATGGGTCTAAGTCTGATGAGGACCCTCAGGAGTTCGTTGACCAAGTCCAGAAGGTCATTGACATCATAGGAGTTACTTCTATTGAGAGTGCTGAGTTAGCCACCTACCAGTTACAGGATGTTGCTCATGATTGGTACAAATAGTGGAAGTCTGAGAGGTTAGATGATACAGGCCCTATTGAGTGGGAGGAATTTGTCACAACCTTCTTAGATAGATTCTTTCCCCAAGAGATGAGGGAAGCCAAAGTTCTTGAGTTCATCAACCTCAGGCAGGGGAATATGACGGTTAGGGAGTATTCTCTTAGATTTACTAAGCTAGCCAGGTATGCTCCTCATGTGGTTGCAGACAATAGAGCTAAGATGAGCAAGTTCGTGTTAGGGGTCAACGATAGTGTGGTAAATGAGTATTGGTCTGCGATGCTGATCGGTGATATGACCTTATCCAGACTCATGACCCATGCCTAGCAAGTAGAAAAGCAGAATTTTAAGACTAGGGAGAGGCAGAACAAGAGAGCAAGGTTAGGTAATTTCAACTTTGCTCACCCCAAGTCAGATGGAGGAAACCGTTCATAGTTTCGCTCTAAGTCAGCCATTCCATCTCCTTCCTCTGCCAGTACTCCAGTGTCGAAGTTCAGAGATGACAATAGAAACAAAGCACCAGGCTTTAAATCTCAGGGCAGTGTTAGCAGTGCCCGAACTAATCCCCTTTGTCAGACTTGTGGTAAGAACCACAAGGGCATTTGCAGAGTCGATAGTGATGTTTATTTTGGTTGTGGAAAGCTAGGACACAAGATTAGGGAGTGTCTTCAGTCAAGTCTTCAGGGTCAGCAAAATCATTCTACAGCTCAGTCCAGTCGCCCAAACCAGCAGGGTGCCATTTCTAGTGCTACTAGTGGGCAACGCCCAAACAGACTCTATGCTCTTCAGTACCGGCAGGATCAGGAAAATTCTCCTAATGTCATTAATGGTACGTTATAGATTTTCCATGTTCCTGTTTAAGCTTTGCTAGACCCAGGTGTATCTTTGTCTTTTGTTACTCCATACATAGCAGGCAATTTCGAAATTGGTCCTAAAGTCCTAGCAGAGAGCTTCTCAGTCTCTACCCCAGTGGGTAAAGCCATCATAGCCCGACGGGTATACAGGAACTGACCGGTTATGAATCTCAGAAATCCACGTTAGCAGATTTAGTGGAGTTAGAGATGATTGATTTTGATGTTATTCTCAGCATGGATTGGCTTCATTCCTGCTATGCCACAGTCAATTGCAGAAATAGGATAGTTTAGTTTCAGTTCCCGAATAAACCCGTCCTAGAGTGGAAGGGTAGTATTTCAGCGTTCAGAGGTTAACTTATTTCCAACATTCGAGCAAGGAAAATGATTTCTAAGGGGTGTGTGTATTATCTCGTGCATGTTAAAGATTCTAGTTTTGAATATCCCATCCTCGAAACAGTCCCTGTTGTTAATGAATACTTAGATATCTTTCTCGAAGATCTTCCAGGCATTCCTCTCGAAAGGGAAATAGACTTCGGCATAGACCCTCTTTTGGATACTCAACCTATTTCTATTTCGCTATACAGAATGGCACCAGCAGAACTCAAGGAACTGAAAGATCAGTTGAAGAATCTCTTAGATAAGGGATTAATCAGACCCAATATTTCCCTATGGGGTGCGCCAGTATTATTCATGCTCAAGAAAGACGGTTCTCTCAGGATGTGTATTGATTATCATCAACTCAACAAGGTCACGGTCAAGAACAGATATCCTCTTCCTAGGATTGACGATCTATTCGACCAACTTCAGGGTGCCAGTTACTTCTCCAAGATAGACCTTAGATCAGGCTATCATCAGCTCAGAGTTAGAGAATATGACATTCCAAAGACAGCTTTCCATACTCGATATGGTCACTTTAAATTTTTAGTTATATCATTTGGTCTTACCAATGTCCCTGTAGCTTTTATGGACTTGATGAACCGTGTGTTCAAGCAGTACTTGGACATGTTTGTCATAGTCTTTATAGATGATATTCTGGTCTATTCTCGGACAGAGCGTGATCATGCAGACCATCTCAGGATTGTTCTTCAGACTCTCAGGGATCACCAGTTATTCGCTAAGTTCAGCAAGTGCAAATTTTGGCTAAGATTAGTAGCATTTCTTGGCCATATTGTTTCCGGTGATGGCATTAGAGTAGATTCTCAGAAAACCAAGGCAGTAAGAAACTAGCCCAGACCCGTATCTCCATCAGATATTAGGAGTTTCTTGGGTTTAAATGGCTATTACAGACAGCTTGTCAAGGGATTTTCTTCTATTGCATCTCCTATGTCCATATTGACTTAGAAGAAGATTAAGTTTTAGTGGTCAGATTCATGAGAGAAGAGCTTTAAAGAGTTGAAGACTCGACTCACCTCCGCTCCAGTTCTAGCTATTCCAGATGGTTCAGACAGTTTTGTAGTCTATTGTGATGCATCCAGAGTGGGTTTAGGTTGTGTCCTCATGCAACTTAGTAAGGTCATAGCCTACGTCTCCAGACAGTTAAAGCTACATGAGAAGAATTATCCTACTCATGATCTTGAGTTAGCAGCGGTAGTTTTTGCCTTGAGGATTTGGAGGCATTATCTCTATGGAGTTCATGTAGATGTCTTCATATACCATAAAAGCCTCAAATATGTCTTTTCCCAAAAAGATCTCAATTTTTGCCAAAGAAGGTGGTTAGAGCTCTTGAAGGATTACGAAATGAGTGTTCTTTATCATCCAGGCAAGGCCAATGTTATGGCCGACACTCTCAGTCGACTCTTTATGGGTAGTATTTCTCACGTTGAGGATAGTAAGAAAAAGAAGGCTCAGGAGATCCATCAGCTTGCCAGACTAGGCGTTCGCTTAGTCGATTCTTTAGAGAGTGGTACATGTGTTCATAGTAGTTCAGAGTCATCTTTAGTTTTTGAGGTGAAAGAGAAACAAGACAGGGATCCTAGCCTTGTCAAGCTCAAAGAGTCAGTTCAGAATCAGAAAGTCAAGATTTTCTCCCAAGGGGGAGATGGTGTTTTTCGTTGTCAGGGTCGTCTATGTGTTCCAGGTGTAGATGAATTGAGGCAGCGAATACTTGTAGAAGCGCATAGTGCACGATACTCTATTCATCCAGGGGACACTAAGATGTACCGCAACATGCGGAAGATCTATTGGTGGAGTGGGATGAAGAGAGATGTTGCAGAGTTTGTGGCTAAGTGCTCTACATGTTAGCAGGTTAAGATAGAGCATTAGAAACCTAGTGGTTCCATGCAAGAGTTCAATATTCCTACTTTGAAGTAGGAAGAAGTTAACATGGACTTCGTGACGGGTTTGCCTAGAACTCATCATCAATATGATTCAGTCTGGGTCATTATAGATAGAATGACCAAGTTAGCTCATTTCCTTCCTGTTCGTACTTCTTATTCCACCGAGGATTATGCCAAACTCTATATCAGGGAGTTAGTCAGATTACACGGTGTTCCACTATCTATCATCTCAGACAGATGTACCTAGTTCACTTCTCACTTTTGGAAAGCATTCCAAAAGGGGTCTCGATACCCAAGTCCATATCAGCACAACATTTCATCCTCAGATAGATGGTCAATTAGAGAGGACCATTCAGACTCTTAAACATATGCTAAGGGCGTGTGCAATTGACTTCAAGGGAAGTTAGGACGACCACTTGCCTTTGATTGAGTTTACATACAACAATAGCTATCATTCTACTATTCAGATGACTCTATTTGATGATCTCTATGGTAGGAGATGTAGATCTCTGATTGGTTTGTTCGAAGTTAGTGAGGCCTCAATCAAAGGTCCTGACTTAGTATTCGACGCCTTAGAGAAAGTTCAGTTGATTAGAGAGAGACTCCGAGCTGTTCAAAGCCGACAGAAGTCCTATGCAGATATTTGTAGAAAGGATCTCGAGTTCGAGGTCAATGACTATTTCTATCTTAAGATCTCTCCCATGAAGGGAGTGAAGAGGTTCGGCAAGAAAGGGAAACTCAGTCCCTAGTATGTTGGCCCCTTCAGAATTCTTTGTTACTTTGGTAAGGTAGCTTATGAGCTTGAGTTACCTTCAGATCTAGCCTCAGTCCATCCAGTCTTCTATGCCTCTTTGCTAAAGAAGTGCATAGGTAACCCATCAATTGTTGTCCCTATTTAGAGCATCGCCATTCAGAACAGCATCTCTTATGAGGAGATTCTAGTCGAAATCTTAGATTATCAGACTCGTAGATTGAGAAACAAAGAAGTCCCTCTAGTCAGGGTTCTTTGGAGAAATCAATCTCATGAGGGAGCTACTTGGGAAGCAAAAGCAGATATGCATACCAAGTATCCTCACCTCTTCCTTGCCAATTCAGATCAAGCACAAGGAAATAGTTCTCCTTAATCTTATTCAGTTGCACGTTCATGTTTCCAGTATAAACTTGGTATCTATTAACCATTTCATACTCAGTCATGCATTCATGTGTCAGTTTTCCGTGCATCAGATATGCATGATTTCAGTATGTTTAGCATGTCAGTCATGAGATCAAGTTTCAATTCTTTATGTTTAGTTCAGGTTCTATTGTCTTGTATCCCTTCTCAGTAAATTCTTATTCAAGGACGAATGTTCCCAAGGGGGAGATATTGTAATACCTCGCATGTTTCTAAGCTAGGAAGTGAATAAGTATTCCTACGTATGAAATCTCCTATCCTGTGATTCATACTTGATTACATGACTTACAATGAATATCCTAGTGATAGGATAGCTTATGATGCATTAAGCATGTTCATATGAGTCACTTAAGGTAATACAAGTTAAGAGTTTTTGAATCCATCAAGTTTTAGTGTTTGATTTTTCAAGGGTCATCTTTGAATAAGTAAAACTCAATGTTAATCTGGTATTTTGGCTAATTTAGACCCACCAAATTGTAAAAAATCGAATTAGCTTTACAACGATACCAATTTTGCCTTAATCCAATACCCAAACAAAAAGTTATGCCCATTTTCGTGAGAGACAGTAAGCATAGGCGATTGGTTAGGCACCGCCCAACCCAAGAATAGGCGATTGGTTAGGCTCCGCTAAACCCAATCATAGGCGATTGGTTAGGCTCCGCCCAACCCAAGCATAGGCGATTACTTAGGCGCCCCCTAAGTCAATTCCAGGTGTCAAAAATACTTCATTTTGAGTTATTTTAAAGGTAATTAAGTCTTTAAATACTCCTTACACGTCCCTAAACTTAACCCTATGACATATATAGCTTTTAAACATACTGCAACCCTATTTTCATGTCAAAGATCATTATCCAAGAGCACTAAAGGAGAAAACAACTAGGGTTGCATAATTAACCTTGAAGATCCGATGTCAAGGAAATTCCTCCGCCAATTATCAAGAATCTTCCTTCTAAGGTATGCGTAGTGTTCATCAACGGATTTCTTTCATCCGTGGAGTTCAAGAGTTAATCTTTAAAATACAAAAGCTTGGTTGATTGTGGTGATATGATCATACCCATGTTGATGCTTGTTTGTTTTTCCTCTTTTTCATTATAAAGTATGATTTCTATATTGTTGGGTGTTGAAGATCATGTTGTTGATATTGGGTAATTCCCAAGATGGAATCTTTATATGTTTTTATGAATTCATGATATCATATGAGTTGGAAACATGTAAGTTTGGTTGTTTATGATGTATAATTTGGTGATTTCACCTATGCTTAAGATGTGCATCTAAGGTGTTTGATAAAATGCCTAAAGAACTAGAAAGCATGCAATATAGTTAAATTGTGACTAAGTGAAGGATTCATGATATGCCCTTCTGTTCCAATGACTTCTATGTTGATAATGTGCCTTGTAAATGTTGTTGGAATACTCATGAACTATTTTTATAAGATTATGCTATGTTTACATGCAAATCCTGCTTATGAACAAGATGTATGATAACCATGCAATCCACCTGAACTTCCATGCTATTAGTATGTGTTGCCAATATGATTATGCAACGAACATGATATTAAGATTGTGCAAGTACTTCCACGTGATATGAAATCCTTTCCATGCAATATATTGTTGATAACCATGCTTAGTATGAGATCCCTACTTATGATATTATAAATTATGGACTCTACTCTTATGATCAAGTCATTCATGTGTGTCAGTTTCCTTCCATAGAGTCCTGGTGGTACTTGTACCCGAAAACTATAGCTGTGTGCCTAGATCCATGTCATATTTCACGATATCCAAACTCAAGCTATGATTCCATAGACTTTA
>NC_061118.1:28263525-28325550 GCF_002878395.1 Capsicum annuum | reverse complement strand
TTCCATGCAATATATTGTTGATAACCATGCTTAGTATGAGATCCCTACTTATGATATTATAAATTATGGACTCTACTCTTATGATCAAGTCATTCATGTGTGTCAGTTTCCTTCCATAGAGTCCTGGTGGTACTTGTACCCGAAAACTATAGCTGTGTGCCTAGATCCATGTCATGTTTCACGATATCCAAACTCAAGCTATGATTCCATAGACTTTAGTCAGTTATGTGACTCAGGAAAACCTCATAATCTTAGTCAGTTGTCAGATATCAGTAACATTCCGCCAGTCAACGGAATCCAATAAGATTAAGTCATACACAATCAGTTATTCATGTCCAGTCCCTCCAGATAGGAGTAGAGGTTAGCACCGAGTGAACCCAAGGATGGAAACTCACCCTACAGTTCAGGGTGTGATTCTTAGTAGCAATCCTTGTGTTCTAAAACTACGTAGACAGCGTAGGTTGAGACATCTTAACCCATTAGATTAGGGTTGAGGAGGTGGCTTAACCCGTCAGTTTAGGGTTCCCACCGTTCTCATTAAGTACCCGCCAGATAAGGGTCACTCATAGGCTGTCCTTACCCGTGGCACGGTATTGACACCTCTCCAGTAGGGGCAGATATTGGACCCCAGCTTAGCCATAAAGGGATACATGGGGGCTTGTCGGTTAAACATTACTTCCCACAGTTTCAATATCAGTCTCAGTAAAAGAACTTAGGGAGTTCTTCAGATTTTAGTATATATAGGACTGTCAGATACAGTCATCCATGTTATCAGTTTCAGTATCAGTCATGACAGTTATCAGTAAACCATGTGTTATCTTACAGGTCATGCTATCACGTATTCACGATCCCAGTTTCTATATATATGTGTTTGCACTCCAACGTTCATATTAGTCAATCAGTGTTGTTCATGCATGAAATCCTTTATGTTCAGCCTACCTTCCTCGTATACTCAGTACTCCAGTTGTACTGACGAATTTTCGCTATGGTGCTTTCTTTTCATGTTACACCATAGGTTCTGAGACACGAGCTCCAGCCCAGCAGTAGTGGTAGCATTCCAGTCGTAGAGACACAGTGAGTCCTCATTGATTCGAGGACAATATGATTTGATACATTAATTTATTTCTTTAGTTTAGTTTTATGGAGTTAGTTGGAGACATGTTCCATCAAATCCTTATTCAGATAGTTTAGAGGCTTTCAGATTTATATTCAGATTTACGTTTAGATTGAGTTGTTTTGAGTATTTTCACCCACATGGTTTTATTCAGTTGAACCTTATGGCCTTACAGTTCTATGTATTTCTCATTATTATATCATGATTTGCAGTATACAGGTATAGATATCAGTCATGGGTTAGCTTGTGGTCCCTCGGGGTCATGAGCACCGTGTAGCATTTCGGTTCAGCAAATCGGGGTGTTACAACGGTCCTAATCGGTCTTAAACACAAAATTAAGCCCTAAAAGAGCACTAATTGCTCATATTTCATTATTCACTTACTTTCCCTAAAGATTAAGTTCTTCTCTCTCAAATTAACAAAACCCTAGCTTCAAGAAATCAAGAATAATTCTTAAGAACTTCTTCAAGAATCTTCAAGAAATAATCTTCTCGAGTATGTTACGTGTTTATCCTGGGTTTCCTTTCACCCATGGAGTCCAAGAACCCTATTTAAACATGAAAGTTCATACATTTATGATTTCCATGCTTGAAATTCAATGTATTCATGATTCATGATCTTAATTGGGTTTTAATCCATGATTTAAATTCAAGTTTTAGGATATTGATTAGCATTTGTGATGAATATGTGACTCTCTTAATAAACACTTGAATTTTACAAGTTAGTATTGTATCCATGTTGTTCAAATGTTGACTAATTTCACGTGAAATAATCATGATCCTCGAATGTTTAATAAAATGCCTATGTGAATTGAATAGGGAAATCATGACATGTTATTATGTGTTCCTATTCATATACAAGTTTATGTATCTCAAGTTTTTGACAAAATGCCTAGGTGAATGTAATGTTAAAAAGTATCTATTGTTCTGCTTTAAAGATCATTCCATGCTTTTAAGTCATGGTGGTTATTCAATACATGAAAAATCTAGTTGTTTACCTAGAGCTATAGTAGTTACAGAATAGTCTAAGTATTGTCAAAAACAGTAGTACTCGGTCAGTTATAGAACTCAATGAAACTAAGTATCAGTCTAGCTCATCTAATATAATAATCAATGTCTTCAATTAGGAGTAGGATTCAGCACCGAGTGAACCCAAGTATGGGGGCTCACCTGCCAGTAGAGGGTGTGATCCTTAGGAGCAGTCCTTACATTCCATAACTATGTAGCCAGCATAGGTTGATACATAGACCTGTCAGTTGATGGTTAATGAGGTGTCTTACTTGCCAGTTGAGGGTACCACCGTCTCATTCAGGGAACATTCCAAATGAGGGTGACTCTTCAGCATGTCTTCACCCGTGGCACGGTACTGACACCCTTCAAGCTGGGGTTATAGGTTGGACCCCAATCAGTTTAGAGAGCGGTATGTCGGTTAGATGATTACCTCCCATAATTTTAGTCTTAGTCTCAGTACAGAACTCAGTTCAAAACTATAAAATTAGGACTGTACGACATAGTTAATCAGTTATTAGTAATACAGTTACCAAAACTCAGTATGCAACTTCAGTAAAAGCTTAGATACAGTATACATGTATATGCACAGTATTGTATACTCAATTTTTATAGTAGTTTAAATTATCCATGTATACTCATATTCAGCTACTCTACATTATTCAATCAGTTACTGTTCATGCATATGAACCCTTGCATTCAGCCTTACCTCATCTAGCGTACCAGTATATTTCGCATGCTGACGCATAATCTTTCTTTGCCCCATGATGTCTCTTATCATAGGTTCGGACACTCATGTTCCTGACTGCTCTTAGACAGATTCAGTTAGCAGGAGCAGATTCAGTAGTGAGTCCTCATCTATCGAGGATATGCTTTTATTTTAGTATTTCAGTAACTTCAGTATTTCAGTAGTCGAAGTTAGTTGGGGGATTATCCCGTCAATTCCACTTTCAGACAGTTCAGTTAGAGGCTTATCAGACTAGACTAGTTTAGACAGTATTCAATTTTCAGTTACTATATTTATCTGTATTAAAAATATAAACCTTATGGCATTTTAGCCTAAATTCTGCATTATTTTAGTATTATTATACATTTCTCACAGTAGGTACCAGTCATGGGTTAGCTTGTGGTCCTTCAGGATCGTAAGCATCGTGTGGCGTCCGAGTTACAGACTTGGAGCGTTACAATCATAGTCTCCCAACGTCTAATCATTTACATAATTTAGATATTACCAATACATCATTCAGCGGGGATGTAGTAATCGAATTAAGTTAATTAAGCTCTAATCCTATGAGTGAATCAAGTAAGGAATCTAAGTATATCCCTGTCCTATATGCTAATTTTCACTCCTTAGTTTATTAAAGAATACAAACCCCACTTTGTTTAGCTCCATGTTCTGTCTCCCTATTCCCTCTACCGAGTTCACAAGGTCAACAGTTGAAGTATTCTAAGGGTGATAAATCCTCAAAATAATTAAATCAAGAATAAACAAAGCATCAATAATGATAAGCAAATTAAATGAATTTAATACAAAATAATAGTACTCATGTTCTTGGCTTTAACCCTAGAAAGAGGGCGTTTAGCCAATAATATTCATAATCATGATCCAAATAATTGAATACATGATATAAATAATTAAAATGCCAAAGAAAAAAATGATAAAACCTAATTAAAGTGCAGCAACCTCCTCAAATATGTTCAAACTATCACAAGCTGTCAATGATTCCCCAAGAATAGTCCACAAAGTCTGTATATATAATACGCTTATCCTAATCCTTGTAGGATTAAAAGATTTGTCACACACTTTCCAAGATATTCCCATACGATTCCCACATAGGAAATATATTATATTATTATTGTGCATAATCTCTATCCATGTATAAGTTGAACTTGTCCATCATCGAGGTGGTAAAATGAAGCAAGCGTCGCATGCATGAGAGCACCAAAATAAAGCCTGCGTGATGGGTATATCACACGCCTCCACTGGAATTACATCATCAAATATTTTCTAAGTCTAGGAAGCACTAAAATGGAGGAGGCGTTGCATGGTAATTGCGAGCAGCCACTGGAAATTGCGTCCAAATAGTTGGTAAAGTATTTTAGTGTAGTTCCTTCCATCCATGCCTTCGGTGTTGTTTTCCCTTTAAATTTTATCTCATTTAACATATGATTTCACCATAATTAACTCAAAAAGCATCCTACAACATCAAACACCATGGATTACATACATTAACAATATAATGTCCACAACGATGAATCAGAACATGATCTAAGATAAGGCTAATTTCTATGATCTTCAACTTATCGCTCAGGCATCTTAACTTAATCCAATTGAGCTTTGTCTATTACAAACATGTTATTCCACTCATAATTACATATTTAATCCTTTTCAAGCAAATTAAACACATTAGAATCAAATAAAACCAACTAGACACACACCTAGCTCATGCTAGTAACACATTTTTCTCGAGTAAACACTAAATGACTCAATTAAGCACAAACTTGATTGGAAAATACTTTGAACATTGTAATCACATCCTCGGACACTTACATGTTTGTTTATATCAATATTAACACATTAAGAACATGAAATGCCCTCAAAACTAGGTTAAATAAGCTAGAATTATAACATCAAAATTCATAAATACACCCACCATTACCACCCAACACATAAAGCCTAGTTCATCCTCGAACAACTTTAAACTCTTAATATCATAATTTGTTGAGACTCTACACTTCTAATAAATGCAAGACACCAAATCTAGTACTATAATGGCCACATGGAATTTAAGTTTCTAATACTAAGCATGTTACAAATAAAATTGAAAGCTCATGAATGCTACTCCAAAACATCATACCCTCAAGAATTGACTAACCTAGTGGCAAACTCATGAATATTTCTCAATAAAGAACATCATACAAATCACCCACATTCATCAAACATGTGCCCCTTACAATAAGAGAGTTACCCATAATCACTCATAATAATGCAATTTATCACAATGGGTACAAGAATCAAATTACGCTCATGCTTACAAGGAATTCACAAGTTACACATAATGAACCATAGGCTTTCCCTTAATGTTGTGCCCCACTAATAGTAGAATGTCCAGTATATGATCAATTAGATCTTTTTTGGGTTTTAATGTAGGCTATGGGACTAGTAGTAACTATTTTGGAATAATAGTGACTATCTTCCCTAGGTTCTTTAATGAAACACATAATGCAATTAAGGCCACTCTTCAACAATTAATTTACACCACCTTTATCTACTCATATCTTTTGTTTTTATTTGATCTCATTAAGCTCAATTAACAACACTATGGAAGGAGTATACCACTCTTTCAATTTTTCCTTTTTTTTTGTATTCATATTATGCTGCACACCCCTATGATAACCACCCTCAACTTAATCCATTTGCCTTAGTTGAGGTGCACAATTTCCATGAAAGATCAGGCCCAAAACAAGTTTATTGGAACACATACGGGCTATGATTTGGAAAATTTTCAAACAATTTTTTGCTACTACCAACTAGAACAATTGTACACGATAATAACTAGACTTTGGGGAATTAATTTCACCCTTTTCTCCTCATATTTGTCAAACTCCTTACTTACTCAATTTTATATTAAATCACTTAGGAGCTTTTAGATTAAATCAATATCCATAAAAGAAGGGATTAGGCTACATATGAGACTATCAAAGAAAAAGCTAAAGGCTCAATGAGGCTAACTAAGATTATGAACAAAGGGTAGGTCAAAGGAAGGTATAAAACAAAGCTATCAAAGAAACGCCTAAATCATCACCTAAACTCACATTATTTATCTTCCTTGACACACACACCGGGAAAGTTATAGATATCACATATAATAAGAAATATACAAAAACCTCACACACACATGGCAAATGATCAACTTATAAAGGATCATTATAGACTCTTAACCAGATAATAGCATGAATTCAAATTTAAATTAAAAATTACAAAATTCAGAAACTTGAGCCTTGGTGTCTCAATAATAGTAATTCACAGAATCATCATGCTTTCACTAAACAAAAAAATTGCAATATGTAATAAAAAATAGCACCAACAAGAATATCTCATTTATTCTTGACCTAAAAAATTTTTAAATTGAGCCTAAAATTGGGAAATTCACCACCCCACACTTAAAAACCTTACTTTTTACCCAAAGTGAACTTAAAATTAAGATATATAACTACTCCCTGAGGCCTCTAGTCCTAGATAGTAGCATCTTTTAAATATCAAGAGGGTTTGGGGACCTCACACCGAGTCTTTGCCATTCTCCTTAGCTTAGGTGTCTGGTACTCAAACTTTTCATCAACCTGTAACTCAACCAAAAAAAAACTAAGTGAAATAACCAAAAACTATAAAGAAAATGTACCTTAACTTGGGAAGCCTCCCAAGAAGTGCCTAATTTAGTGTCACGACACATCCGATATCAACTTTTCCCTCTACCTTGAGGATATAAATTTCACCCCTAACTTTACATCCATCTTTTTTACTCTCTCATAGGGTGGTGGTAAAAAGACAAAGGAATCGAGTAATGGATGGTTCATAATAAACCATTCATCCCTAAAGTGAGGTGTGTTTTTATGTTGCTTATCTGGTGCAAAATTAAGAATATAGAATTCTTGTTCCTCATGTTTACACTCTTCCACTATTTTAGATGATTCCACAAATAAGATATCATCTAAACATAATGTAGAAAAGTGCTTGAAGTGAGGCCCAACAAATCCCACTTCTAAATTTACACTATCAATAACACACTTACTCTCATTCACCTTCTCAATTTTAGTCTCAAGATAAAGATAACAACTGGGTCACTACGATTCTTGTATTTTTCTATGCCTCTATCGAGATAGTCGTAGTGGTATTTCCTAAACATGTTCAACAACTTCATGGTTTGAGTACTCAGACTTCCTACAATTATCAATAACTTTTTCTATGATAGGTTGGGAAGTCAACTCTACATCTATCTCCTTAGTTATCTGTTGAACATTACCCACAAATATGACTAAATCAGGAGTAAAAGAACAAATATCTGCAGAGTGATACATATTTCCACAAACCACACAGCATCTATGGTCTGCTGCACTGGTCGCCAATAAGAAGGTCCCCTTCAAATACTTAGATCAAAATCTAGACAAAAAGCCTCATGGTGGGGTCGTCCACAAAAATGACAAAAATCATCATCCCTTAAAAACCATCTAACCAAGACTGACATCTCAAGAAGAGTGTGAGAAAAATAGAAATAAAGGAAAATAAAAACAAGCTACAAAAAAACAAAAACTATTTACAATTCTATATAGAAAAACTAAGAATAAGATAGTTGTCAATTCAAGTCTCCGGCAACGATACCAAAAAACATACTGTGCCCAAGCGCACACGCAAATATACGTGGTCTACCAAGTAATATAATGGCTTTCAAGAAAGCCGAATAACGATCGCATAGGGACTTGTGTCGACAACTATCCAATTCTAGTTTAACAATTGAGATAAAGTACCCAAAAAGAGTGTTGAATAACTGTAAACTAAAGATAAAGTAAACAATGCATAAAAATAAATGTCTTGGGACAATAAATAGGATAAATCTCAGGGATGTACTACGTTATTGGACTTTATGCATTAAATTACTTATCTTTGTTGTTGATTCATAGGGTTAATTTCATGATCATGGTCTCCCGACCTCTAATCATTTACCTAATTTTGACATTACAACTACATCGTTGAGAGACGATGTAATAAGACAACGAAGTTATTTAATCTATCATCCTATGAGTGAATCATGTAAAGCTTCTACGTACATCGTTGTCCTAGATACTAATTTGCAGTCCTTAATATATAAAAGTTTGCTTATCTCTATGTTCTATCTCCCTATGCCCTATCCTGAGTTCACAAGGTTGATAATTGATATATTATAAGGGTGATAAATTCTCAAAAAAATTAAATCAAGAATAAACAAACAACCATGAGGATAAGAAAATTAAACAAATTTAATCCAAAATAAAAGTACACATGTTCTTGGCTTTAACACTGGAAAAAGGCCATTTAGAAAATAATATTCATAATCATGCACCAAATAATTGAATACATGATATAAATAATTAAAAATCTAAAGAAAAAAATGGTAAAACCTAATTAAAGTGCAAAAGCCTCCTCAAATATGTTCAAACCATCATAAGCTTTCCAAGATTCGCCAAGAATCATCCGTAAAGTGTGTATATATAATACACTTATCCTAATACATGTAGGATAAAAAGATTTGTCATAGGGTTTCCAAGATATTATGACAAGATTCTCACATAAAAAATATATTATATGATTGTTGTGCTTAATCTCTATCCATATATAAGTTGAACGTGTCCATTATTTTAGTGGTGGAATAAAGAAGGCGTCACATGTATGAGAGCACCAAAATAAACCCTGTGTTGTAGGCATATCGCATGCCTCCACTGGAATTGCATCACAAAATATTTTCTAAGTCTAGGAAGCACTGAAATGGAGGAGACATTGTGTGGTAACGTCATGACCCGGCCCGAGGCCCTGGCCACGATGGGCATCCCAAACCACACAAGCCCGAAATACCCCTGTCTCTGCCCAACCCACTAGTGATATTGTCCGCTCTGGGCCTAGGCCCGCATGGCTTTAAAATACATCACTAGGGGGTAAGGCTTTCTCACTTATATACCCAACATCTCTCCTGTGTTTTGTCGATGTGGGAGTCCTTCCTGAGTTGGGGTGTTACAGGTAATCACAGGCAGCCACTGGAAATTGCATCCAAATATTTGGTTGTGCTTTAGTGTCGTTCCTTCCATCCATGCCTTTAGTGTTATTTTCTCTTTAATTTCCTATTTGTTTGATATTTGTATTCACCATAAATAACTCAAAAAGAATCCTACAACATCAAACCCTATGGATTATATACAATAACAACATAATATCCATAACGCTGAATCAAAACACGAGCTAAGATAAGGATAATTTCCATGATCTTCAACTTATTGCTCCGACATCTTAACTTAATCCAATTGAACTTTGTTCATTATAGTAAAGTTATTCGACTTATAATTATACATTTAAACCATTTGGAATAAATTAAACACATTAGAATCAAATGAAGCCAACTAGACACACACCTTGCTCAAGCTAGTAACACTAGTTTTCTCAATTAAACTTTAAATGACTCTATTAAGCACAAACTTTTTTTATAAAACATGTTGAACATTGTAATCATGTCCTTGGAAACCTAGATTCTTGTTTATATCAATATTAACACGTTAAGCGCACGAACTGCTCTTAAAATAAGGCTAACTAAGCTAGAATAATAACATTAGAATACATAAATACACCCAACATCAATAATATTGCACGTACAGGAATCAGGTGATATTCCCCCTAGTTTGGAGTGGATAGAAAGTTTTGAATGGTAAATAAAGGTTATATTTTTATTTTGAGTTGGTGGTATTACTCATTCCTTGTGTTGATTTTATCCTCGAGTGATCCTTTGTTTATTGGTGTGGGTATCGAGATGATATTAGTGTGTTATTTTTTATATTTTTGTGGATCAACCCTTTTCAATTCATTTAGATGGCAATTAATGGTTGAATTTGATTTTTCGCTATTTGGAAATGAGTGAGCGAGCTGATTGATAAAGGGATAGCTATAGCAAAGTCCTTTAGAAGTGTTTGCTATTTGCGGAGGTTTCCTGGGGAGTCATTCTTAGAATATATGGGCCTAGTACCTTGTCTTTTAAAGTTTGAGATCTTTCTATACACTGACTTTTGAGGATGAAAGTACTTTTGGTACTATATATTCTAAAGACCCTCTTGGTTATTTTGTATATTTTTTCTTATTTTTGTCATTAGAGCTTTCCCATAGGTTCCACAAGTCATTTATGACTCTTTAGGACTAATAGTTTGGTTACTGAGTAGTTCATTTGATTTTTAGAGCCTATTCTATATTTAAAAGTCTTTGTTAGCTTTAAATAGCCACCAAATGAAAATTTTAGTAAGACAATCTCTGATGCAAATTCTGACCGCACCAACAACTCTAAAATATTGATATTAAGCTATGTAAACCTTTGGTTTGTGTCTCGATGAACCCGATCTCATTTCAACCTATTAGTCAGAAAGTTGGAAAATTTGAAATATGGGCTTGGGACCTAAATTTTGTCAAAATGACCTTGGATGAAAAATCAGACATTACTATTTCATCCAAAACATTAAATTTAGTATAGTTATACAGTTCATTTACATATCTCAGATTTTGAATGAATCCCGAGGCCTTGGCAGAAAGTTGGAAGATTTCTAAGTTTAAGTTGATATCTGGTGTCGACAACCTTAAATGGTGAAAAGAAGATAGTGCAACCACACTAAGGGTAGTGGCAATTGCATCATAAGCTCCTGTATCCATATAGTGTGATTGCACATCTTGGTGTGTGATTGCAATACCTTATTACCTAGAAGGGGTATATATAGACCTCTTAGTTGGAGAACTAACCCATTTTTCATGTTGGAGAACTAACCCATTTTTCATCCATACTTTGAGAAAAAAGTCCTAATGAGTATGATAACTCAAACTTAAGTCTTTTTTGTTATTTCAAAGCTTGTTAAACATTTATTTGTGTGATTATATTCCGAACTAAGGTAATATTCCACCCTTTCTTGGTGAAATTTTAACTATCTTTTTTACCAAAAACATCATTAGCTTGATGTCTTTATTTTAGCACCAAATTAGCTTGGTATTCACCTATTATTTAGGATTATGATTCCATGATCATGTATGGATGTTGGGTTGGTCTCAAAAATATATTTTCCATAAGTGGACCCACATTGGGATTTGTGTGCGATATTTGGTCTGGTAGAATATAGTAGAATATGGGTATCTTCATTCTCATAATGATGAGGATATTATTATTTTAATATCATGACGATATTTTGGTATCATTGAGTGAAGATGGAGGATTGATGAAGGATTTAAGAATTTATAGTTCGGTTTTGAGGTAGGCTTCTATCTACTCTTCTTTA
Organism: Capsicum annuum; assembly: GCF_002878395.1. Lineage (NCBI taxonomy): Eukaryota > Viridiplantae > Streptophyta > Magnoliopsida > Solanales > Solanaceae > Capsicum > Capsicum annuum. The sequence continues at coordinate 28,314,384 of NC_061118.1, read as the reverse complement.
TAAGATAATGTGTGTTATATATTCTATGTAAATGTGAATGTTAAAATTTATTATAGGTAGTATGACTTAGTCTTGTTTATTGATGTTTGGGGATTAGATGAGGATTTTGACCCGTAAGGTGAAATGCTTAATGCACATTTAAAATCCTTTTGCCTTCTTCCGAGATTGAACTAATTCATAGAGTGGATATGATATGATTCTAGGTTTGGGATGTGGCTTAAGAATTTTAAAGCAAAGTTAGTATAATTAACCTTATGTTGACCATTATAGTGATCTTGAAACCTCAATTTAGGAAGAGTTGACTTAATTGCTCATGTTTCAAGGTGAGATTCCCATCTTAGGATTGATTTTGGTTTATGTAACATCAAAAAGTTAATTTAGATACATTAGATTTAATTAGGATATAAGTTATGCCTAAATATTTAAATTAAAGGATTACAAGTGGGTTCTTCTAGCCCTCCTTAGGCCAAGACTTATGTTAGACCATGTGGACTTATCTATGGATGTTAGACATAGTTGAGTCTAATAAGCCTTTAGTATAAAGTTAATTCATGACTTGTTGAGTCCTGGTGGTATTTTCCCAGCTAATGATTAATGTCTCATGAACATAGGATAGTCATAGATGTTGGCCTATGGAGATTATTTCGTCCTAGTAATGATTTATGGCCTAGTGATATATTATGCCTCCTAGATATGAGATGCTTATTGATATTATTCCTCCTAAATAAGAGAACCCTCCAAGATATGAGATGGTTATTGATATTATGCCTCTTAATATGAGATAACTCTTGGATGTGAGATATTTTTTAAATTATGCCTCTTAACTATAAGATATCAACTAGATACGAGATGCTTATTGATATTATGACTCCTAAATATGAGATGCCTCCTAGATATGAGATTATTACAAATATGTTTGGTATGTTAAGGATATGTTAGGCCTCATAGTATGCTATAGCTTATAGATATGTTATGGCTTATAATTATGATTATTGATTTGAGTTTCGGGTATGTGTGGGGGCATAAGACCATGATTATGATATCATAGTTATTTTGCACACATTATTGGACCAAAGGAAGTGTTATGATATCAGTTGGAGATCCAATATCTATTGACACTTATGGTTCTATTAGTTAAATACCGGTAATGGAATACATATATTTGTTACAATCATGATCATTAAATCGGTAATGATATGATTCTAGATAAACTTTGACCTTATTAAGGTCATTTTATAATAAGGGTTAAAGGCCTTTTTTAGACGTAAAACCAGATCTTTTCATAACAATAACTGCCTGTCTTAATGGATACTTTATATGTAAAAGTGGTTAATAGTGATGTTTTAAATATTTGACTGAGATATATTCTTAACTATGATTTGATAGTTCAAATAACTATGTCGTGAGGTATTCCGGCATTTTCTATACTTTTATAGCATTTTAGTCCCGAAGTTCACTTTGGGAGATTGATTTATAGATTTACTCTATTTTTAGCCATGGCTTAATTCCGTACTCTTATTGTATCTATAGACATATCTTTCAAGTATTAATGATATAAATTTGGGAAAAAGCCTGATGATAGATTGTATTATCGATGTTATATATATATGTTAATGGTTAGGATGATACTAATTATATACCCAATATGGCCGGTGGAATACTATAATGAAATGCTTATATACCCGATAAGGCAAGAGGACATTGTGATGATATTATGATACTAGGCAAGGCCGAAGGACATTCAGATGATGATATTTATACCTGACAAGTCATGATAATGATTTTATTGATGTTCCTATGTGCATATCTATCCATTCGAGTCTGACTATCCTCATTTATGGAAACTATATACTTGGCAAGTCGAGAGGATAATTATGATAACTATAGTTATGATGAGGATGACTATGATGATGATTTTAGTTATGATGATGATGATGAGGTCATTGAGATATTGATAAAATGCTTTAAAATCATTATTGCATGTGTAATACCTATTTCTAGTATGCACTTATATCGATCAGTCCATAGGGCGGGTTGTGTAGGTATAGGTGATGCCTATGTCTTGTAGTGTATTGTATGCTGATTTAACCTTCTAAGCATATGGCGGCGGGGGTACATGATAGGCTCACCTAGGTATTCAATTGTCCTGGCTAGAAGATTACTCTCATTATTGTTAATATATTATTATTATCATTATTATAATCATTGTCATGTCTAGTTTATGATAGATTGGTTTTTGATTCGGTATAAAGATTAGAAATTTCATGAAAATGAACCCGCCGGAATTCTTTGGGTCAGTAGAAGGTGAGAACCTGCAACTTTATCTAGAGGAGGTAAAGAAGATCACCCAGATTATGCATGTGAAAGAGGAGGAGAGTGTTGAGTTAGCATCTTATAGGTTGAAAGATATTCCTCATGATTGGGTAGTGATATGGGAGAAAACTAGAGAGGAGAATGCAGCTCCCGTGACTTGGGTAGAGTTTCAGAGTGCCTTTCTAGATAGATTTTTCCCACTAGAAATGAGAGAAGCTAAGGTAGAAGAGTTTATGAAGCTAAGGCAAGGTTCCATGACAATGAAAGAGTATTGTCTTAAGTTTAACCAATTAGCTAAGTATGCTCCTGACTTGATAGCTGACCCTAGATTGAGTATGAGTAAGTTTTTGATTGGGGTATGAAGTGTTGTGTTGAAAGAGTGTAGAGATACCATGATCAATAGAGATATGGATCTTTCTAGGCTAATGATGCATGCACAACAAATTGAGGCAGATAAAATGAAAGAAAAAGAGAGAGTGAGTAAGAGACCCAAGATAGGTAGTCGTGGTTTCTTCCAGTCAGAATATCAAGGTGGTAGTAGTTATAAATATGGTCAGAGATTTTTAGTTCCAGCTCTATCTTTAGCTATTGTACCCGTACCTATGTTTGGGGGTGTCAGATCTAAGAGAGATCTAAGCTCCAAAGCCAATAGTAGTGCTAGTGGTGTTCGTACCCATCCGCTTTGTGGAGAGTGTGGTAGGTGCCACCAAGGTGTGTGTAGAGTCGGTAGTGATGTATGTTTTGGGTGTGGTGAGCCTGGCTATAGAAGTAGAGAATGTAGAGTGCTGACTCAAAGGGGTAGACTTCATGTGTTTCAGGCTCACCTTGATCGGGAAGGATTCCCTAATATAGACCCGGGTATATTATGAGCCCTTCATCTTTGCAATATACATTTTTAGATCCTTTTCTCCCATTTTGAGCTTATGTGTTAGCATGAGTCATGTATAAGTTTCAGATCTTGATCGTTCAATTATGGCCCAATCTGTAGGTGCCCCACGCACCGCTCCAGTATTTCAGCTAAGTGTGTTTAGAAGGACATAGAGTCCCTAGGGGAAGATACCCCATAGTATTATGATGTTGTATTCCATTAGATTCATCCTGATGCAAGTTCAGATTTTCTTTATGAAGTTAGCATTAGTCATTGTTGCATTCTCAAGTCGTGCTTTCAAAAGTCGGCTTAGTCGAATATTCATGCATTAGATATGCGTATTTAGTAGAAAGAGTTCAACTTGTTAGCGTGTGTTCAGTCGAGTATTCCCTGCATCAGATATGCATGCCCAGTGTGAGAACTCTATATGTCAGTCATTCCAGTTGCGTAGACCTGATCTGAGATATTTCCATTTCTTGAGTAAGTTCTGTTGATCCATATTCTCAGTCTATCAAGCAACATTCGAGGATGAATGTTCTCAAGGGGGAGATAGTGTAATGCCCCGCAAAATCCTCTTCCAGTCTGAGCCTAAGATCGTATTTGCTAAAGCAAAAATCCGAGTAAAAATGTTTTAGAAATATCCTCCCAAGTATGAAATACATTGAATCATGTGGGAATCTATTTGAGAATGAATTAAGATCATAGAGGTCCCCTAACTCATGGTCGAGTTGAAAGCTTTCCTATAGTTCAAGTTTTAGTGACCGTAAAAATTTGGGTCAAATTCAATTGACCATAAGTCATTGTATATGAAAAATGGGAGTCTTTCTATATATCAAATGAAATATATTTGAATTAGGTTTCCAATGATACTGATTTTGCCTAAATCCGATATTGGAGCAAAGAGTTATCCCCATTTTATTCCAGCATGTCAAGTTGGAAAACGGTGACGACGTTTCTGATGGGCTATTACATTTCTGATGACCTTTTTGACGACGTCGTCACATTCTGACGACATTTCAGACAACGTCGTTAGCCCTAGACAGAAAATCAAGAATTTGGACTCCCTTTGTGATGACCATTCGTGACGGCCTATCATGGACCTGATGGCCTATCACGGATGGCGTCAAATATATTTTTTGAGCAATTCAAGGGCATTTTTGCAAGGGTATTTTGGTGATTTCCCACCTTTTTGAGACTCTATAAATATGAGAAACCCTCATTCAAACCCCAATTCAATCATTTTATTTTCCAATTCTCTCAAGAATATCTAGAGTTTCATTCAAAAACCCTAATCTTCCAATATTCATCCTTAAATTCTTCAAGATTTCTTCAAGAATCAAGTTCCTCATAGTGTGGGCTTCAAGAATTTATTTATTTCAACTGTGGATAAAGTTTCAAGAACTAAAGTTCATCCAATTTCAAAGGTTAAGGTATGTAGATGTTGATTCATGGGTCCCTTTCATCCAAGAAGCTCAAGAACCCTTTTTAAAACTAAAAGATTTTTATGTTTATGAGTTTTTAATGATTTGTATGATTTGAAATGGATGTTTAATGTGTTGTTGAATTTTGATTTATGTTTGCCTACAAAATTTATGAGCTTTGACCCTAGTATGTAGAATTCATGTGATGTTTGTGACAGACCCTCTTGAAGTTGTTTTTCCATGTGATGTGTTCATGACTTTTGGGTGTAGAAATGGTTGAATAAGTGAAGAATGTTCCCCATAGGTTTGATAAAGAGCTTAGGTGAAGCATAAGGGACACTATAGTATGTTGAATAGGAAACCCCAAATTGTGAGCTAGTCCATGCATGCCTAGTGTTTGATAAAATGCATTAGTGAGTGAAATGTGCCAAGATAACATGAGATTCCCAATAGGTGTAAAATCAATCATGTCTAGTGGTTGTTGAAATACCCTAGTGAACAAGTCGAGAAATGATGGTTGTAAATTCCCCCAATTATGTGCTCTTGATATATGTTAAGCTTTTAATACATGCCAGGTGGTTAGCAAGTAAGTTATGACGTGACAGTATGAAGTCTCCCCAAGCCATGGGATATCAAAACACATGTCAAGATCGATATAGGTATGAAATAGCTGAGGTAAAACCTTGTTGAAGGAAGTACGATCTAGTAGCATGTTTCCCCTACGTTATTATATAATTATGATTCCAAGATGCTTAAAGTGACTCCTTGGCGACTGTGATGATGAATAGATGTTTAAGATCCTTAAATGCTTGAGGTGATGTTTAATGACTGTGGAAATGAACATATGGCATGATTCCTGAATTACTTTTGAAGATGGTTGAATGATTGTGATAATGCATGAATGCTTGTGATAATGAATGAATGATGATGCTTACTTTTATGCTATCGAGTACTGGGGTATTTATACCTGAAAATAGAGCTGTTCTCTAGAGCCCATGTCAATTTCTCGATAATTCCAGTTGAACCATGGTTCTCAGAACTCAATGAACTATAAAACTCTATATCCTCAGACAAGTGCAAAATTTAAAAAAGCTCAGTAATCTCAGAAATCTCTGTAATCTCTGTATCACTAGTAATCTAGCCTTAGTCCTGTAATCATCTCAGATCTAATAGTATTCAAGTAATTCAATTCTAATCTCAGAAGTGATTTGAGTAAGCTATTCAAGCTCTGTATCGTCATTCAGATACTATGATTAGATGTCTTTTCCGTTAGATACGAAACTAAGTAATCTCAGCGTAACTCAGTTAGATCTTTTGAGAAACATGATCAGTATTAGATTCAGTTCAGTTGTGCTCAGTTAAGAATTCAGTTAAAGTCTGTCAGTTGGGAGTAGAAACTAGCACCGAGCAAGCTCAAGGATGGGAACTCACCAACTAGTAGAGGGTGTGATTCTTAGATGCATCATTGTGCTCCAGAACTACGTAGCCAACGTAGGTTGAGACATCATACCTACTAGTTGAGGGTAGATGAGAGACATCATACCTATTAGATAAGGGTAGATGAGGTGGCTTGACCTGTTAAATGAGGGCTCCACCGTTCTCGTTTGAGCACCTGATAGATGAGGGTCACATGAAGATAATTCACATAAAGATAATGTCTTTACCCATGGCATAGTATTGGCAACTTCTCAACCAGGGGTAGAGGTTGGAACCCACCTATGGTAGGTTGGGGCATGTCGGTTAAGTGACTACTTCCCACAGTTTCATTTTTAGATTCAGTATCAGTTTCAAAATCAATCTTCCGAAATCAGGACTATAAGATACAATCATCTATCTTTATGAGGAACTCAGATAGTTTCATTGATTCATGGATCATCCCGATAGATACGCTTGGTCATATATAAAGTTGATTGATATCATATTCAGAGATATGCCGCCAGATAGGCTTGATCATAGTATCAGTTTCTATTGAATATTCTTGTCATTAGATTCAGATATAATCATACTTATTATCATTGATAATCGCTTCTAGAATAATCTGTTAGCAAAGTTGATAATTCTATCAGTCGAAAGTAGTAAGCTTAGAGTACAGTCTGTGATGTAAGCATATCCAGATCCTAAGTTATCAATATCAGAGAAGTCAATGATTCAGTATCTTAGTGTCAGTAGTGAGTTCAGTCTGCAGTAAAGTGGTATGCGAGTTTTAGTATCTAGAGTTGTGAGGATTGTGTTCATGTTCTATGCATTCATGTATGTGTTCTCATGCAGCATCTTTCATGATTATTCAGTTTAAATATTGTGCATGCCTGAGCCCTTGCACTAGCCTACCTTGTCTACATACTGGGTACATTCCTGTACTGACGCATTTGTGCTATGGTGTTTTATTTGACACCATAGGTTCAGAGGCATAGGATCTAGATTATCCTCAGTAGTTTAGTCCCCGTCAGCAACAGTAGCAGTGAGTCCTCTTTTTTTGAGGATAAATCTCAGTTTACTATTATTGTTTTAGATTTTGTTTATTTTTAGTTGACGGAGTTAGTTAGGGACCTGTCCCATAAACTCCACAGTTCAGACAGTATAGAGGCTTTTCAGAAGGATGTATTAGTATTCAGTTTTCAATTTTGAGTATGTATAGATGTTTTGAACCTTATGGAAAGTTTCCACATTTATTTCAGATATTACGTAGTGTACAGGTACAGATATCAGAAAAGGGTTAGCTTGTGGTCCTTAGGGTCCACAAGCACCGTGTAACATCTCAGTATGGGATCTCAGGGCGTTACAGTATTACTGTTCTTGACCTTTCCTGTGTCTATCCTATTTCTACTACGAATAAGGAATCATCTAGATTTTGGGTAATAAATACCGCCAGGACTCGATAGCATTAATAACAAAGTATGACAAATCTTGAAAACATAGCAAAAGTCAAATGTTCACAATTCATTAATTAAGTCATTTAGTCACACACTTGGAGGTTATAACTTGAACATCAATGAGAACACGTGCTAACATGTCATGATTAAACTATTCAATTCTCATGGACATTCTATCAAACACTTGGGAAGCATGATTGTGATACATTGAAAATAACATATAGAGCATCATAACTTCAACAAGTAATCTTGCAAATTCAAGGGTTTTGGCATGGGAATTACATTATCGACATACGTGCTATCTTATGTTGATGAAATATATAATTAAATATCAAATTGAAACACATACATCAACACCAAAATCAATACAACCCAAATTGCACATGTAAATCATGAATCATTAAACTTGTAGTTTTAAAAATGGTTCTTGAACTCCAAGGATTGAAGAAAACCAGAGGATGAACGCCTAACATACCTAAATAATGGAATTCGTAAAGGTTGTTGGGGATTTCTTGGAACTTGATCTTGAGCTTGATGAACAAGGGTTTCTTTCATGAGAGGATTATGTGAATAAATAATGAATTTGCCCTTTAGGATATCAAATATAGTGTTAAGGATGAAATATGTAAGTGGAAAATGACCCATTTTCCCCCACAAACCCGGATAAAAGAATGTTGGTGTAATACCCTATACTTTTACCTAGCTTGAAATCATCCCAAGAATGTTAGAAACTTATTTTGAAATACGAATCCATTTTTGTACACATGAAATTTTTAAGATTTTCAATTTTATCATGTGGGAAATTGAATTAGCTTTCCAACTATATAAATTTCGTCCAAATCTAGTATCGGAGTAAAAAGTTATGGACGTTTTACTTAGAGCTGTCAGAATTGCCCAGGTGCGATATCCAGGTTGACGTACCATCGATCTAGCAATGGACCATCACCTAGACCATTGCAGCTAAGGCAGTGAGTCAACCATCTGGATAAGTTGGACGGACAGGTTGACGGACCATCAAACTTTCAACGGACCGTTGCCTAAGCCACCGCTATAAGGAAGTGAGTGTTTTCTTAGTCCACGTATGATGGTCGAAATGACAACCATTAAGCCAGCGATGGACCATCGCACGAGCCATCGCAGGTCCTGCTGTGTGAATTTTAAGTCATTTTTAAAGGGTATTTGGGTATTTTTCCACCTGTTTTAACTTCTCATTATATCAGACCAAGGCTCATAAGTTCATTATTCATTCATAACATCAAATTAGGGTTTTCTCTCAAAGATAATCTCCAAGAACAAGAACCAAATCCTTCTTCAAGAAACCAAGAAATTCAAGTTATTCAAGTACAAGAACTTCAAGAAACTCATAATCATGGTATGTCATGTATTTATTCATGGGTCCCTTTCACCCATAAAACTCAAGAATCTCTTTTCAAAATCCAAGATTTGTGTATTGATGAATGTTCATGATTTAAATTGAATTTAAATTTATTTTCATGATTTTATGGGGTTTTGATTCATGTTTTAAATTACATATTTCAATGGTTGACCCTCTTATATGAAGATTTTCATAAAAATCATGATAAACCCCCTTTCAAATTACAAGTTGATTGTTGTATCCAAGATTATTAGATATGTTGATGATTGTATAACCAAATTATGCTCCCCATGTGTTTGACCAAATGACTATGTGAAAGAAAAGTGCAATACTAGTATGATAATATGAAATCCCCATTTATGTACAAGTTTATGCATGTCAAATGTTTGATGAAATTTCTTAATAAATGAAGTAAGGATTGTGATGTTGGTCATGTATTCAAGAAAGTCATGCTTTTGTCAGTTTTTTTCCATCGAGTCCTGGGGGTACTTGTGCCCGAAAAATATAGTTGTGTGCCTCGAGTTAGTGTCATGATTTCACGATATCCTCAATCAAGCCACGATCCATAGAACTCAGTCAGTCATGTGACTTAGGAAAGCTCAGTAATACAGTAATCTCAGTACTATTCTGTCAATCAACAGAACTCAGTTAATTTGGTCCAGTTCAGTTTAGTAATCCATGTTCAATGTCTATTCAGATGGGAGTAGGGAGTAACACTGAGTGAACCCAAGAATAGGAACATACTCTGTCAAATTAGGGTATGATTCTTAGTAGTCATCCTAGTATTCTATGTAGCCAACATAGGTTAAGACACTAATACTATCAGATGAGGGTTGATGAGGTTTATAAGCACTGTCAGATGAGGGGCCCACCATTCTCTTTTGGGGACACTATCAGATAAGGGTCACTTACAGCTTGTCCTTATCGGTGGGACGTTATTGACACCCTTCTAATTAGGGTTATAGATTGGACCCCAACTCAGCCATAATGGGGTATTAAGAGCATGTCTGGTTGATAACTACTTCCCATATTTTCAGTTACAGAATTAGGACTGTCAAATACAGTCATTCAGTCACAGTAATAGAACTCAGATAGTTCTACAAAATTTAGGACTGTTAGATATAGTCAACTCAGAATAGTACGGAACTCAGCTAGTTCCATCAGAATCTAGACAGTCAGATATAGTCATTCAGTATCAGTTATTTTAGTTATACAGTTTAACGCCCTAAATCTGATACCCAGAACACTGCATAGTGATCATAACCCCAAAAGACCACAAGCTAAGCCATGACTGATATCGATACCTGTATACTGCATAAAATATTTTATAATAAGGAAACATGAACTGTAAGGCCATAAGGTTTAATACTAAACATGATTTGAATGATATAACATCTGTGTGGGGTAGTATAATACCTAAAGCAAAACTGAACATATTGAAGTCTGAAACATAATTGTCTAGGAAGCCTCTAACTGAAAGAACTGTCTGAGTAAGGAGTTGATGGGACATGCACCCAAATAACTCGCACTAATAAACTAATTCATGAGGTAATAGGGAAATAATTATATCCTCAAAAGATGAGGACTCACTTCTAACTCTGTCTGCGGATATCTGGAATCTACTATTGCTCTATACCAATATCTCTGAACCTATGGTATAAGACACCATAGTACAAATGTATCTGTACTTTGAATGCACTGGAATGTATTTGAGGTAGGATGAATGCATGGTGTTCATAAGAATACATGCATGAGACATACCAACTGACACTAATACTGTGATAACATGATTACTGAATCTGAATATAACTGATAACATAAGTGACTGTATCTAACAATCCTGAATCTAATGGAACTATCTGAGTTCCGCATTGTGTCTGAGTTGACTGTATTTGATAGTCCTGAAATTTAAAGAACTATCTGAGTTCTATTATTGAGACTGATTGACTGTATCTGACAGTCCTGATTTTGTAACATGAAACTGTGGGAAGTAGTTATCTAACCGACATGCCCCTAATATGCCATTATGGCTGAGTTGGGGTCTGATCTGTAACCCCAATTGGAAGGATGTCAATACTGCACCATTGGTAAGGATAAGTTGTGGGTAACCCTCATCTGATAGTGTCCCCAAAAGAGAATGGTAGCACCCTTATCTGACAGTGCTTATCTACCTCATCAACCCTCATCGGACAATGTTGATGTCTCAACCTATATTGGCTACATAGTTCTAGAATGCAAGGATGACTTTTAAGAATCACACCCTCATTTGATAGTGTGTGTTTCCATTCTTGGGTTCTCTCGGTGCTAATTCGTACTCCCATCTGAATAGACTCTGAACATGATTTAATGAACTAAACATGGGATGAGTTACTAAATTCCGTTGACTGATGGAATACTACTTATATCTGAAAACTGATTGAGTTCATGAGATCATGGAGATTTCCTGATTTATAAAACTGTTTGAAGTCTAAGGATTCATAGCTTGACTGAGAGTATCGTGAAAACATGACATGTCTCTAGGAACATATCTAATGTTTTGGGTACAATTTACCCCAGGACTCGATGGAAGGAATTTTACCAAGCCTAAATTACTTGAACATATAATTAAAATCATTATCCCTAATACATTTATAGAAGCATTTCATTAAAACATGTGATAGGCATAACTTGTACATAATTGGAAATTTCATGGTATCATGCTAGTTAGGCTCTTTTCCTTCATCTAGGCATTTAATCTAACATATTTTAAGCATGGTACATGTAAACATCATTGTACAATAATTAAACATCATGGTTCAATTCTAATTTCATCATTTAAGGGTTTAGTCGTAGGTTTGCATGAATCTATATCTATAATAATCTAACCCACATAGAATTTATCACCCAACATGGAGTAGAATTCAATTTCTCATTATCTATATGAACAAGAGCAGCCCAATCATGAATGTCATAAGAATATCCATAAACCTGAATTTAGAAAAAGGGATTCTTGGGTTTCATGGAAGAAAGAAGTCCAAGAATAAACACTATTCATACCTTAGTTTGTGATTTTGTGAAGATTGACGATGAAACTTTCGTGGATTTGGATCTTCTATGAAAACCCTAGCTTTTTCTTGAGAGGTTTTTGAGAGAAGAGAATATATTTTGGGTGAAAAGTGGCTTAATCACGTGTTAAAGGGCTTAAATAGGGGTAGGAAGTTGATCCTTTTAACCCTAGATGAGTCATTTAATTTCAGTAAAATTTTCTCAAACTGAACCCCTAGCGCGACGCGGTGCCATCGTGCCATGTCACTGGAAATTTACAATTGGGAAACTGAGGGATGGCGAGACATGGAACCATCATTTTTCCCCTTCTTTTGTGACCTGGAACTTTGGCGCGATGTGGAGAAAATTGCGCTAAGACACTGGAAAAGGATAATTTTGAATCTGGGACCTAGCGCATCATGCCATAATCGCTAACCTCTACAGGAATTTGCCAAATACCCTTTCCTCTTGAGGCGCGGCGTACCACTAACTAATATGGCATTGTTTTACGACGGGAACTTGAAATAGTTGTAATTTCTGACCCTATAATTGGATTTGGGAGAATCTTATATCGATTGAAATATTATTGAATTTCCCATATGACAAAAAGTGAAAATCTTGAAAATTCCTCATGGAATAGCCATAATTTAATTTAGAATCTAATACTAGACATTCTTGAGATGAAATTAGCTAGTAAAGGTATAGGGTATTACAATATCTCCTACTTAAGAACATTCATCCTCGAATGAGACTGACTGAGAGGGGAGAAAAGATAATTGACATACATACTAAACATAAATAACTGTAACATGATCTCATGGCTGACATGACTGACAAGCTGAACATATAATACTGAACATGCATATCTAATGCATGTGTAAATGATTCATGAATGCATGACTGAGTGTTCTGAAGAACTAAGTTTCTCACAATGAGAATACATGTATGATGCATAATTACATAACTGAATGGATACATGCGTGCATGACTAAATTTGCAATGGTACTTGATACCAAGTTTCTAATGGAAACATGAGCATAAAGCTACATACCAAGTTTGTGATGAACACTAAACATGAAACTGATTAAGCTTAAGGAGAAATATTACCTTGAGCTTGATCTAAGTTGGCGAAAAAGAGGTGAGGATACTTGGTACGGATTTCTGGCTCTGATTCCCAAGTTGCTCCCTCGACGGACTGATTTCCCCAAAGAACCTTAACTAGAGGGACTTTTTTGTTTCTCAATCTACAATCTGATAGTCTAAGATTTTGAATGGTATCTCATCATAAGAGAGAGTGTTCTGAACATCCATTCTCTTAATAGGGACTACAACTGATGGGCCACGTATGCACTTCTTGAGCAAAGAAACATGAAAGACTAGATAAACTGAAGCTAGATCTGAATGCAATTCAAGCTCATAAGCTACCTTGCCGAATTGACTGAGAACCTTAAAGGGACAAACATATCGGGAACTAAGTTCCCCTTTCTTGCCGAACCACTTCAATCCCTTCATACGAGAGATCTTTAGATAGACATAGTCACCAATCTTGAACTTGAGATCTTTTCTACGAACATCTGCATAAGACTTCTGTCTACTCTGAGCATCCTGGAGTCATTCTCTGATCAACTGGACTTTTTCTAAGGTGTCGAATACCAAGTCAGGACCTATGATTGAGGCCTCACTAACTTCAAACCAACCAATTGGAGATATACATCTCCTACCATAGAGATCTTTGAATGGAGCCATCTTAATACTGGAATGATAGCTGTTATTGTATACAAATTCAATCAAAGACAAGTGGTCATCCCAAATTCCCTTGAAATCAATTACACACGCCCTTAGCATATCTTCTAAAGTCTGAAGGGTCCTTTCTGCTTGACAATCTGTCTGAGGATGAAAGGCTGTAATAAGATGAACTTAGGTACCAAGACTCTTTTTCAATGCTTTGTAGAAATGAAAGGTGAATTGGGTACCTCTATCTGAGATAATGGACAATGGAACACCGTACAATCTGACCAACTCCTTGATGTAGAGTTTGGCGTAATCCTTATCTGAATAAAAGGTATGAACTGAAAGGAAATGAGATGATTTGGTCATTCTGTCTATAATGACCCAGACCAAATCATGCTGATGACGAGTTTGAGGAAAACCCATCACGAAGTTCATGTTCACAACTTCTCACTTCAAAGTAGGAATACTGAACTCTTGCATGGACCCTTTAGGCTTCTGATTCTCTATCTTTAATTGCTGAAATGTAGAGCACTTAGCCACTAACTCTATAATGTCTCTCTTCATCCTACTCTACCAATATATTTCTCATAAATTATGGTACATCTTTGTGGCCCCTGGATGAATAGTGTATCATGCACCATGCGCTTCTGCTAAAATTAGCTGCCTTAAGTCATCTACACCTGGAACATAGAGACGACCCTGACAATGAAGAAAACTATCCTCCCCTTAGGAGAAACCTCTATTTTCTTATCCTGAACTGACTCTTACAACTTAACAAGGCTGGGCTCTCTATTATGCTTTTCTTTCACCTCGAAAGTTAAAGATGATTTTGAACTATTCTAAGCCATTATATCCCCTTATATCTATCGACTAAGCGAATGCCTAGTCTAGCAAGATGATGGACTTCTTGATCTAACTTTTTCTTACTGTCCTCAATATGAGAAACACAACCCATGGATAGTCTACTGAGAGTGTCGGTCACTACGTTAACCTTGCCCGAATGATAAAGGACTTTCATGTCATAATTTTTCCAGAGCTCTAACCACCTTCTCTGATGAAGATTGAGATCTTTTTGAGAAAATACATAATGAAGACTCTTATAATCTGTGAAGACATCTACATAAATTCCGTAGAGATAATGCCTACAAATCTTCAAGGCAAAGACTATGGCTACTAACTCAAGATCATGAGTAAGATAATTCCTCTTATGGGGTTTAAAATGTCTGGAGGCGTAGGCTATCACCTAACCATACAACATTAGGACACAACCCAAGCCTACTCTGGATGTATCACAATACACTACTAACCCATATGGATCATCTGGGAGAGCCATGATTGGAGCTGAGGTAAGTTGAGTATTCAACTCCTGAAAACTCTTCTTGCAAGGATCTGACCATTGAAACTTGACTTTCTTTTGAGTCAATCTTGACATAGGAGATGCAATAGAAGAAAATCCCTCAACAAACCATCTGTAATAGCCAGCCAAACCCAAGAAACTCCTGATATCTGATGGAGAGACAGGTCTGGGCCAGTTTTTTACTGCTTCAGTCTTTTGAGGAACTACTCTAACGCCATCACCAAAAATGATACGACCAAGGAATGCTATAGACCTTAGCCAAAATTTGCACTTACTGAATTTGGCGAATAACTGATGATCTTTGAGAGCCTGAAGTACTGTTCTGAGATGGTCTGTATGATCACGCTCACTGCGGGAATTGACCAAAATACCATCTATGAAGAATATAATGAATATGTCCAAGTACTGCTTGAACACACGGTTCATCAAGTCTATGAAAGCTGTTGGGGCATTGGTAAGACCAAAGGACATAACTAAGAATTCAAAATGAACATACCGAGTACGAAAAGCTATTTTTGGAATGTCACATTCCCTAACTCTGAGCTGATAATAGCCGGATCTAAGATATATCTTAGAAAAATAACTGGCACCTTGAAATTGATCAAACAAGTCATCGATTCTGGGAAAAGGATACTTATTCTTGATCGTGACCTTATTGAGTTGGCGGTAGTCTACACATATTCTAACAGAACCTTCTTTATTGCACATGAATAATACTGGAGCACCCCATGGGGAAATGCTGGTCCTGATGAATCCCTATCTAAAAAATCCTTCAATTGTTCTTTTAGTTCTCTGAGTTCCGCTGGCGCCATTCTATATGGCAGAATAGATATAGGCTGAGTATTTGGAAGAAGATCAATGTCAAAGTCTATTTTCCTTTCGTGAGGAATTCCTGGAAGATCATTGGGAAAGGCATTTGAAAATTCACCTACAACTGGAACTGATTCAAGGCTGGGAGTTTCAAAACTAGTGTCCTTAACTCAAACAAGATGATAGACACATCCTTTAGATATTATTTTCTGTGCCCTAAGGTAGGAAATAAGCTGACCTCTGAACACTGAAGTACTACCCTTCCACTCAAGGACAGGTTTATTCAGAAACTAAAATTGGACTATTCTATTTCTGCAGTCGACTGTGGCATAACAGGAATGAAGCCAATCCATGTCGAGAATGACATCAAAATCAGTCATCTCTAATTCGACTAAGTCTATTGAAGTAAATTTCTGAGATATCATAATCGGGCAGTTCCTGTATACCCCCCAGGATATGATGGTTTTACCCACTAGGGTAGAGATTGAAAAGGGCTCTGCTAGGATTTAGGAACTGATTCCAAAATGCCTGCTATATAGGGAGTAACAAAAAACAAAGAAGCTCCTGGATCTAGCAAAGCATAAACATGAACAACAAAGAACTATAACGTACCAGTAAGTATATCAGGAGAATTTTCCTAATCTTGTTAGGACTGAAGAAAATAGAGATGATTTGGGCGTTGCCCACTAGTATCACTAATTGTGGTACCCTACTGATTTGGGTGACTGGACTGAGCTGAGGAGCGAAGATGACTCTGATAACTTAATTGAGGGTAGTCTATGACTCTGTGGCTTGGCTTCCTATAACTGAATTAGACATCGCTCCATCTCTGCAAGAACCCTTGTGGTTCTTACCACAAGTCTGGCAAAGGGGATTAGTTTGGGCATTGCTAACACTACCCTATGACTTAGATCCTGGTGCTCTATCTCTGTTACCCTCCCTAAACATAGAAACTGGAGCATTGGCTGAAGAAGGGGTTGGAACTGATGACTTAGGATAAAACTAGTAATGGTTTCCTCCTTTTAATTTAGGTTGAGGGACGTTGAAACTACCTGTCTTTGCTCTCTTATTCTGCTTCTCCCTCTACTTAACCTTCTGCTCTTCTATCTATTAAGCATGAGTCATAAACCTTGATAAAGTCTTGTAAATTTTCAACATGACATATCTGTACTTATTTATTATGCTATCATTTACCCTTGAAACGAACTTACTCATCTTGGGTCTACTGTCTTCAAGCACATGAGGGGCATATCTAGCTAATTGAGTAAACTTAAGAGAATACTCTTTAACTGTCATATTGCCCTTCCTGAGGATGCTGAATTCTAGTACTTTAGCCTCTCTAAGCTCTTCAGGAAAGAATATGTCAAAGAATACAGTGATAAACTCCTCACACTCTATAGGACCTGCATCATCTGACCTCTGTGACTTCTACTATTTAAACCAAGTATGGGACACATCCTGTAACTAATATACAGCTTGCTCAGCACTCTCAATAGTAGTCACCCCCATGATGTCTGTCACCTTCTGAACCTATTCAATGAATTCCTGAGGGTCCTCATCTACCTTAGACCCAAGAAAGGAAGGAGATTCATTTAGGTAATGTCTCGAATCCTAGCTGCAACTAAATTGGCTAATGGGTTAGCCAGAATGACTGTTGGTTATTTATTTTGAGCAACAACTGAGTTAGCAAGAGTTGTGAATACAGCTCGGAGCTCTGGATGAGAAACATGTTTGCCCAAAGGTTCTTCGGGCCGAGCGACTGACTAATTCTCATTTCTTCTTTTAGGAGGCATGTTCTATAGAAAAAAGAGAGAAACAGATTAGACTGAGAGATTGACTTGAGATTAATGCTCACTAGCATAATATAAATACTGAAAGAGGGTAAACTATTTCTAAAACATCTTATAGCCTCCTGTACATAAATTTGGCGCGTAACATACCCATGTACAAGACTCTACTAGATGCGACTTTCAGACTTCCTAGGACTCTATTGAACTTTAGGCTCTGATACCAAGTTTGTAATGCCCCAAATCTGGTACCCAGAACACTACACGGTGCTCATGACCCCGAAGCACCATAAGCTAACCCATGATTGATATCTACACCAGTATAATGCATAAAATACTTTGTAATGTAGAAACATGAACTAAAAGGCCATAACGTTCAATACTTAACATGATCTGAATGATATAACATCTATGTGGGATAATAAAATACCCAAAACAAAACTAAACATACTAAAGTCTGAAACATGATAGTCTAGAAAGCCTCTAATTGACTGAACTGTCTGAGTAAGGAGTTGATGGGACATGTTCCCAACTAACTCCCACTAATAAACTAATTAATGAGGTAATAGGGAAATAAGCATGTCCTCGAAAGATGAGGACTCACTTCTAACTCTGTCTGTGGATATCTGAAATCTACTGTTGCTCTGGAGTTCATGTCACTAAACCTATGGTATAAGATACCATAGCACAAATGGATTAGTACTTTGAATATACTGGTATGCATGTGACGTAGGATGAATGCATAGGGATCATATGAATGAACAATAACAATAACTGGCTAACTATCATGAGTGTGAGAATACATGCATGAGATATAACAACTGACACTAATACTATGATAACATGATTACTGAATCTGAATATAACTGATAACATGAGTGACTGTATCTGACAGTTATGAATCTAATGGATTTATCTGAGTTTCGTACTGTATCTAAGTTGACTGTATTTGACTGTCTTGAAATCTGAAGAACTATCTGAGTTCTATTACTGAGATTGATTGGTTGTGTCTAACAGTCCTGATTCTGTAACATAAAACTGCAGGAAGTAGTTATCTAACCGACATGTCCCTAATATGCCGTTATGGCTAAGTTGGTGTTCAATCAGTAACCTTCAATTGGAAGGGTGTCAACACCGTGCCACTAGTAAGGAGAAGCTGTGGGCGACCCTCATCTGATAGTGTCCTAAAAAGAGAATGGTCAGGCCCTTATCTGACAGTGCTAATCCACCTTATCAACCCTCATCGGCCAGTGTTGATGCCTCAACCTATTTTGGCTACATAGTTCTAGAATGCAAGGATGAGTTCTAAGAATCACACCCTCATCTGATAGTGTGTGTTCCCATCCTTGGGTTCACTCGGTGCTAATTCCTACTCCTATCTGAATAGACTCTGAACATGATTTACTGAACTGAACATGGGCTGAGTTACTGAATTATGTTGACAGACAAAATACTACTGATATCTGACAACTGAATGAGTTCATGAGATAATAGAGATTTCCTGAGTCATACGACTTTCTAAAGTCTAAGGATTCATAGCTTGACTGAGAGTATCATGAACACATGACATGAGATTTCATGGTATCATGCAAGTTAGGCACTTTTGCTTCATCTAGGGATTTAATCAAACATATTGTAAGCATGGTACATGTAAACATCATTGTACAATAATTAAAAATCATGGTTCAATTCTAATTTCATCATTCAAGGGTTTAGTCATTTGTTTGCATAAATCTATATCTATAATAATTTAACCCACATAGAATTTATCACCCAACATGGAGTAGAATTTAATTTCACATTATCCACATGAACAAGAGCAACCCAATCATGAAGTTCATAAGAAAATCCATAAACTTGAATTTAGAAAAGGGATTCTTGGGCTTCATGGACAAAAGAAGTCCATGAATGAATACTTTGCATACTTTAGTTCATGATTTCGTGAAGATTAACAGTGAATTTTTTTTGGAATTGGATCTTCTATGAAAATCCTAGGTTGTTCTTAAGAAGAGAGTGTATTTTAGGTGAGAAGTGGCTGAATCATTTGTTAAAGGGCTTAAATAGGGGTGGGAAGTTGACCCTTTTAACCCTGGACGCATCATTTAATTTTAGTAAAATTTTCCCAAACTGAACCTTTGGGGCGATGCGGTGCTATCGCACCTTGTCACTGGAATTTAAAAATTGGGAAGCTGAGGGATGGCGCAATGTTGAGCCATCACGTTGCCCCTTATTTTGCGACTAGAACTTTGTCACGACAAGGAGGAAATAGCGCTAAGACACTTGAAAAGGACAATTCTAAATTTGGGCCCTAGCGCGATGTGCCATAATCGTTGGCCCCTATTGGAATTTGCCAAATGCCATTCCTGTTGTGGCTCGGCATGTCACTGACTAATATGGGACTGTTTTACGAAGGAAACTTGAAATAGTCATAACTTCTGACTCGGTTATCAGATTTGGGCTAATCATATATCGATGGAAAGCTTATTAAATTTCTCACATGACAAAAAGTAAAAAATTTGAAAATTTCTCATGGAATATCCATCATTCAATTTAGAAGCTAATACTAGTCATTCTTGAGATAAAATTAGCTAGGAAAAGTATGGGGTATTACATACAGTTATCAGTATCTCATGTTATCAGTATTCAGGTTCAGTAATCATGTTTTCACGAACTCAGTTACAGTTATTATATATTCCTGCATGCATTCTCACATTCATCTTACCCAATCAGTTAGTATAGTTCATGTTTGTGAACCCTTTGCATTTAGCCTACCTCACATACATACCAATACATTTAAATGTACTAACACATTTGCGCTATGGTGTTTTATACCATAGGTTCTGAAGTACGAGCTCTAGAGCATCAACAGTATTCCAGTCTTAGCAGTTAGAGTTATAAGTGAGACCTCATCCTTCGAGGACATTACCATTAATTTATTATTTCATTAATTAATTTATTAGTTAGAATTAGTTGGGTACATGGGCCATCAACTCCTTATTCATACAATTTAGTCAGTTAGAGGCTTTTTAGACTATCATGTTCAGATAGTTATTTCAGTGTTTTAGGTATTTCATACCATATCCATATGTTATGATTTATCAGTTATGTTTCAGTTTTTAATGTTAAGTCCTTTTAGTTCATGTTTCTATATTTATAGAGTATATTATACAATATTTAGGTACAGATATCATTCATGGGTTAGCTTGTGGTTGTTCGTGGTCATGAGTACCGTGTAGAATTTCGGGTACTAGATTTGGGGCATTACAGTTGGATGGGGTCCTCATTTCACCGCGAACCTTACTTGGGTCAAGTGGCCCTCGCGATGAGACCCATTCATAGGTTATGCAGCCCTCACGGTGAAACCCTCAGCCTAGGTCAACTATCCCTCGCGGCGCATACCTATCGCAACCCTATGCTTTTTTGGACATCTTAACTCACCTTTATGCTAGTCTGAAAAATCGAAAACTTGCCTGAGATGACCTACAAGTGACCCTGATCATGAATCAACTTGAAAATCGACATTCTAAGGTCAGAAAGGTCGTAAATAAGATCCTCCAATTTCAAAGGTTGAAATGATTCTAAGTCTTGACACTTCGCTGAAATTTTCTAAGTCTGGGACCTCTTTTGGCATGCTATATAAAACTGAAATGACTAAGATTTTAATGGGATCTTACAATATCTCCCCCTTGGGAACATTTATTATTGAATGAGACTAACTGATTAGAGAGTAACTGAGGGACTGTACGTACTTACACTAACCTGCATAACTGAAGCATGACTGAATTCTTGATACATGACACATGAATTAACTATTAATGAATGCATGAATGATTTGAGAATGCTATGTTGCTATAACTGAGCATGGAATAAAGTAAATCTAAGGAAAACGGTTACCTTGGGATGAGTCTGAGTTTGTAGAGAAAAGGTGAGGATACTTGGTTTGCACGTCTACTTCTGCTTCCCAAGTAGCTCCCTCAATGGACTGATTCCACCAAAGGAATTTCTTTGTTCCTTAGTCTGCGAATCTCACGATTATGGATTTCGATTGGGATTTCCTCACAGAAGATACTGTTCTGAGTATCTACACTCTCTATATGGTCTACAATTGTTAGGTCACTAATCAACTTCCTTAGCAATGAGACATAAAACTCTGGGTGCACTAATGCTAAGTCTGCAGGCAACTCAAGCTCATAAGATACCTTACCTAAATAACTGAGAATCCTATAAAGACCAACATATTAGGGACTAAGCTTTCGCTTCTTGCCAAATCTCTTAACTCCCTTCTTGGGAAAGATCTTCAAATACACAAAGTAGCCAACCTCAAACTCGAGATCTTTTATTATCACATCAGTATAAGATTTTTGTCGGCTCTAAGCTATCTTAAGACTTTCTCTGATCAACTGTACCTTTTACAGGGCATTAAGCACTAAGTTATTCCCTATTAATGTGGCCTTACCTCCTTTAAACCATCTAATAAGAAATCTACATCTCCTCCCATATAGTGCCTCAAATTAAGCTATCTGAATACTCTAATGATAACTGTTATTATATGTCAACTCAATAAAGGGTAACTGTTCATCCCAACTTCCTTTAAAGTCAACAACACAAGCTCTCAACATATCTTCTAAAGTCTGAACGATCCTTTCTGCTTGGCCATCTGTCTGAATGTGAAATGTTGTACTGAGGTAAACTTGGGTACCAAGACTATTTTGGAAGGTTTTCCAAAAACAAGAGTTAAACTATGTATCTCTATCTGAAATAATGGATAGTCGGACACCATGCAATCTGACTAACTCTCTAACATGGAGCCTAGCTTAGTCCTCAGTAGATTAAGAGGTATAAAATGGCAAAAAATAGGTTGATTTTGTCATCCCATCTACAATGACCCAAATCAAAACATGCTAATGAAGAGTATGAGGAAAACCCATCACAAAGTCCATGTTCACTTTCTCCCACTCCCAAGTGGGGATACTGAATTACTTTATAGACCCACTAGGCTTTTGTTGCTCAATCTTCATCTGTCGATATGTAAAGTACTTAGCCATAAAATGTACTATGTCTCGCTTCATCCCACTCCACCAATAGACGTCCCACAAGTCACGGTATATCTTAGTGGCCCCTGGATAAATCGAGTAACATGCACCTTGCACTTCTGCAAGAATCTGCTGCCTCATGCCATTCGCACATAAAAAACAGAAACTACCCTGGCAATGCAATGTACCATTCTTCCTTGGGATAAACCCTCTACCTTTTGGTCTCTAAATGACTCTTTCAACTTAACTAAACTGGAATCTTTGTCCTGCTTTTCTTTTGCTTCAGAAACCAAAGATGATTCCAAACTATTCTGTACCCAAACACTATCCTAAGCTGAATCAACCAACCAAAAACCTTGTATGTCAAGATGATGAACTTTCTAAACTAATTTCTTCTTACCATCTTCAATGTGAGCAATACTACCTATAGGCAACCTACTAAGAGCATCCACCATTGCATTGCCCTTGCCCAGATGATACAAAATACTCATGTCATAATATTTCCATAACTTAATCACCTTCTCTGATACAGGTTCAAATATTTATGATGAAATACATAGGAAGTATTTTGTGGTTTGTGAACACATCAACATGCACCCTATTCAAATCGTGCTTACAATTCTTTAAGGAAAACACAATAGCTGCTAACTTAAGATTATGAATGGGATAATTCTTTCCATGGGGTTTAAGCTTTGTAGAGGAATAGGCCACAAACTTACCTATATACATCAAAATACAAACCCAAACTAACTCTGAAAGCATCACAATAAATGACAAACCCGTCTGAACCGTCAGGCAAAGTCAAAACTGACGCTGTAGTGAGTCAAGTTTTTAAATCCTAAAAACTCTTTTCACAAGAATCTGACCATTGGAATTTGATTTTATTCTGAGTCAATATGGGCATGGGAATGCTATAGATAAAACTCCTCCAACAAACCATCGATAATAGCCAACCAAACCCAAGAAACTCCTGATATCTGATGGAGAGATGGGTCTAGGATAGTTTCTTACTGCTTCAATCTTTTGAGGAACAAATTTAATGGAATCATTGGAAACTATATGACTAAGGAAAGCTACTGACCTTAGACAAAATTTACATTTACTAAATTTGGTGAACAATTGACGGGTTAGGAGGGTGTACAATACTATTCTGAGATGGTCTGTATGATCCTGTTCACTACGAAAGTAGACAAAAATGTCATCTTTGAAGACTATATGAACATGTCCAAGTACTGCTTGAGCACACTGTTCATCAAGTCCATGAAAGTTGTTAGGGCATTGGTAATACCAAGTGACATGACAAGAAATTTGAAGTGATCATATTGAGTTTTAAAAGCTATTTATGGAATGTCACATTCTCTGACTCTGAGCTGATGATAGCCTAATCTAAGGTCTATCTTAGAAAAGTAGCTGGCACCCATAAGTTGGTCAAACAAGTCATCGATTCTGGGAAGTAGGTACTAGTTCTTGACTATGACTTTGTTCAAATTACAGTAGTCAATACACATTTTGAGAGAATCATCTTTCTGTATCATGAATAGAATTGGTGTGCCCTACGAGAAGATAGTGGGCCAGATGATCCCTTTTCTAGGAGATCCTTCAACTTTTTTAGCACTATGATTTCACCTGGAGCCATTCTATAAAGTGGAATAAAGATGGGCTAAGTATGAGGAAGAAGTTCTATCCCGAAGTCAACTTCTCTTTCGGGAGGAATTCTGGGAAAATCTTCAGGAAACATATCTAGAAATTCACTTGATACTAGAATTGACTCAAGATTAGGTGTCTTAAAACTAGAATCTTTAACCATAACCAGATGATAGGCACACAACTTAGATATTATTTTTCTCACTCTAAGGTATGAAATAATCTACAATCAACTGAAGCATAGCATGAATGGAGCCAATCTATGTCGAGAATGACGTCCAAATCCATCATCTTTAAATCTACTAAGTCTGCTAAAGTTACTGTCTGAGACACCATAATCGGACAGTTCCTATATACCCAATGGGCTATGATAGACTTACCCACTAGGGTACAGACTGAGAAGGGCTCTACTAGGGTTTTAGAACTAACTCCGAAGTCAACACCTATATATAGATTTACAAAGGATAAAGAAGCTCCTGGATCTAGCAAATCATAAGCATGTAAATCGTAAACTTGTAACATACCAGTCACCACATCAGGCAAACTTTCTTGATCCTATCAGAACTGAGATGCATAGAGTCTATTTGGGCATTGCCCATTTGTGGCACTGGAAGTTGCACCCTGCTGAGATGAGTGATCAGACTGAGTTGGGGGATGATTTTACTGACTCTGTGAACCTACTTAAGGACAATCTCTGACCCTATGGCCTCGGTTGCCACATCTGAAATATACATCACTACTAGCTCTATAGACACCCTAATGGATTCTGCCAAACTTTTAATAGAGAATTTATTTGAGCACTGCTAACACTACCCTAAAATTTATAGCCTGGGGCTCTATCCTTATTACCATTTCTAAGCTTAGGTACCAGAGACTTGGCTGAGGATGGTGCCAGAATTGAAGATTTTGGGTGGAACTGAGAAAAATTACCATCCTTCGACTTAGACTGAGTAAAGTTGAATCTACCTGTTCTTTCCCTCTTTCTCTCCCTCTCTTTCTCCTTAGTCTTTTGATCTTCTATCTGTTTAGAATAGACCATCAACCTACCCAAGTCGATTTCCTTAATCAGCATTGCGGTCTACACTCCTAGACCATACTGTCAGATATACCAGGCACAAACTTATTCATCTTAGACCTGTTATCAGCTACTATATAAGGAGAATATTATGGAAACTAAGTCAACTTGAAAGAATACTCCTTTAGTTTTATATTTCTCGGCTTTAGGTTAATAAACTCTAAATCCTTGGTCTCTCTCAATTCCAATGGGAAAAATCTATCTAGAAAGGCATTACCAAAGTATTCCCATTCTGTAGGCCCTGTGTCTATGGCCTTACCTTCCTTCCACTACTCAAAATACATGTGAGCTACATCATGTAACTAATACACAACTAAATCAACACTCTTATTAGCAGTTACCCTTAGAATATCTATTTCCTTCTTCACCATGCCAAGTAATTCCTGTGTGTCCTCTTCAGACTTAGACCCTGAAAATAATGGAAAATTTAGTCAAGTGAAGTTCTGAATTCTATGTGAAGCTATATTAGACACTGGGTTGGTTGGAACAGCAGTTGGGGATTTATTCTGAGTTACTACAGAATAAGCTAGAGTGGTGAAAGCTGCTTTGAATTCTGTGTGAGAGACAAACTCATCCAGTGGATCTTTATGAACGGACAGAGATGCTGGCTGGTTTCCAGTTATTTTTTCATTAGTATTTTTGGAGGCATATTTTGTAAATGGAAGGGAAGATTAATTAGGGAGAGAGTTTAACTTGAGCTAATACTCACCCGCATAATATGAATACTAAAAGAAGGGAACTTTTTCTAAAAATGCGTCGTAGCCACTTGTCCATAAGTATGGCGCGCTACACACTTAAGAATAAGACTTTACTTGACGCGACTTTCAGACTCCCTTGGACTCTATTGAACCTTAGGTTCTGATACTAATTTTGTAATGCCCCTAGTCTACCCCATGTACATCACACGATGCTTATGACCCCAAAAGATCACAAGCTAACCCATGGCTGGTACCTACTGTGAGTACTGAATAATAATACCGAAAATCATATCCAAAAGTATAATTAAAAATACCATAAGGTTATCAAAATACTAAAATAATAATTGAATGTACTTATGATAACATCTAAAAAACTGAATATCTATCTGTTCTAGTCTTAAATCCTCTAAATATCTAAATATAGGGTTGATGAGACAAGTCCCCAACTAACCCAGACTACTGAACTAACTAGAATACTGAGATAAATAAACTATTTCATCAAAATATAAAGACTCACCACTGTATCTTCTACTGATAGTCTGAGCTACTAAGTACGATCAGGACCTTGAGCATCTGAACCTATGATATAAGACATCATAGCGCAAAGAAAGAGTATATATTAGTACATGGAATGTACTGGTATGCTAAGTGAGGTATGTTCATATACATGGGTTCATATGGATGAGATGATAACTGAATGATTGAATATCATGAAGTAACTGAATATGTGTATATGCAAAACTTTAACTACTAAACATGCTAAATATGCAATAGTCGTGCATATAGGGTCTGTCTGAATTAGACTTAAACTGAAGTTCTAAGTTCTGATAACTGAATACTAATAACTAATAGGTTAGAATAATATTGAAGTACTTAATTCTTATGGATAAGTAACTGATAACTAATAGTCATAGTACTATAGAACTATCTGAGTTCTTTATTGAATACTAAGACTAAAACTGTACCTGTAGGAGTGTTCATCTAACCAACATACCCCGTTATAAATTGAGTTAGGGTCTAACCTGAGACCCTAGTTGGAAGGTTGTTAGCAACTTGCCAAGGGATACTAACAATGTTGGGTCAACCCTAATTTGGCAAGAAGACTCATGAATTATATATATGGTTGCGTCAACCCTAGTCTGGCAGGAGAAAATCTTACCCTACACTACCTACATAGTTCTATAATATGGGGACTACTACTAAGGGTTAAACCCTCTACTGGAAGGAATGCCCCTATCCCTGGGTTTGCTCGATGATTAATCGTACTACCAACTAAATAGACACTGATCACTAGATTGTACTGAGATTAATTAAACTAATGTTGATCGTGTTGACTGACTGATCTAGACTGAGTTCAATGAGTTTTGAGTAACTATTCTTAACATTTACTGGGTCTATCCTATTTATACTGCGACTAAGAAATCAGCTAGATTTTGGGTAATAAATACCCCCAGGACTCGATATCATCGATAACATAGCATGATAAATTTGGAAAGCATAACAATAGTCAAATGTTTACCATTCATTAATTGAGGAATTTAGTCACACACTTGGAGGTTATAACTTGAACATGAATGATAACACATGCTAACATGTCATGATCACCCTATAAAATTTACATAGACATTCTATCAAACACTTGGGAATCATGATTGTGATACATGGAGAATAACATAGAAAACATCATAACTTAAATATGTAATCTTGAAAATTCAAGGGTTTTGGTATGGGAATTACATCAATCAACATACATGCTATCTTATGTACATGAAACATATAGTTAAATTGTGAATTAAAACCCATACATCAACACCAACATAAATACAACCCAAATTGCATATATAAATCATGAATCATTAAACTTGTAATTTTAAAAAGGGTTCTTGAACTCCAAAGGTGGAAGGAAACCCGAGGATGAACACCTAACATATCTGAATAACAGAATTCTTAAAGATTGTTGGGAATTTTTGTAACACCCTAATTTTCTAAACCAGAATGCTACACGGTGCTTATGACCCCAAAGGACCACAAACTAACCCATGACTGATATCTATACCTGTATAATGCATAATATACATAAAATATGGAAACATGAACATGAAAGGCCATAAGGTTCGAACAGAATAAACATCTGATAATAAAATGTCTGAAAAAGGTATAATAATACCAAAACAAGACATAAATACTAAAAATAAGAAGATCTGAATATCAAATTTGACATCAAGTATGAAAGCCTCTAACTGAACTAAATAAGGAGTTGAAGGAACATGTTTCCAACTAACTCCATCTAGTAACTAAATAGTAAATGCAGCAATAATTATATTGTCCTCGAATGAGAAGGACTCACTGAAAATGCTGAACACTAGAATACTACTACTGATCTAGAGATCATGCCTCTAAACCTATGGCGTAACATAAGAGAAAGCACCATAGCATAAATGCATCAGTACGTCTGAATGTACTAAGTATATGAGTGAGGTAGGCTAAATGCAAAGGGTTATATGCATGAACAATGCTAACTAATATGAATATAAGAATACATACATGCATACATAACTGTAACTGAACTCGTAGAGATACTGACTACTGAGTCTGAATACTGACAACATGAGTGTATTAATACTGAGATACTGAATAGATGAACGACTATTTTTGACAGTTTGAATTATGAAGAACTAGTTGATTGACTGTGTCTAACAGTCCTGAAACTGAGTACTGATAGTATAAGTTCTGAGAACTGGTAATAATAATAACATGAGTGACTGTATCTGACAATCTTGAATCTGATGGAACTATTTGAGTTCTTTACTGAGACTGGGTGACTGTAGCTGACAATCCTGAAATCTATAACAGAAAATATGGGAAGTAGTTGTTTAATCGACATGACCCAATAATGCATATAGCTAAGTTGGGGTCCAGTCTCTGCCTTAACTTGAGGGTTATCAATACCGCACCACTTGTAAGGACAACTATGTGTGACCCTTATCTGGCAGGTACTCAAATAAGAATAGGGAGAACCCTAAACTGATAGGTTAAGACACCTCATCTACCCTTATATAACAGGCTATGATGTCTCAACCTATGCTGGCTACGTAGTTAGAGAGTAGAAGAATGACTTTTAAGAATCGCACCCTGAAATAGTAGGTGAGTTCCCATCCTTGGGTTTACTCGGTGCTAACTTCTACTCCCATATGAAGGACACTGGACTAAATAACTGAACTAAATTGATTAGCTGAACTGATACTGATTAACTAGACTGATACTAGTGGTATTGTTTAGCAGAGCTAATCTAAGTTTACTGAGTGTTTTTTATTAATGGAACGTACTGTGTTCTGAGGACTGACTGAGAGTACTGGCATTACTAATTGCTAGGAATACTGCTGTTACTGAGATTTCTGAGATCACTGAGTGCTGAGATTTTGGAGTTTTCCTGAGTCACATGAATGACCAAGTTCTATAGATCATGGCTCAACTGAGAGTATCATGATAACATGAAATGGCTCAAGGACACAACTATATTTTTTGGGTGCAAGTACTCCCAGGACTCGATGGAAGGAAGCTGACACAACATAACTTTCTTGAGTACACGACCATCAATAACAATCCATAATACATGAGTGAGGGATTTCATGAAGTACATGGTCATCATAATATGTAACATAAATAGGAATGCTTATAATCAAGTCATGAATCTCATATTCTAATATCATAGGCATTCCAATAATATATATTATTCCTAACGATAGCGTGGAAACCATTTAAGCATAAGGGAATGGCAAACATGTAACATTTATTTCATATTGTAATAATTTGGGAATAACTCATGCGGTACTTCAAAATCATGATCTTGCTCATAGCATGGAAGGAATATAGACACACTATGAATCCATTCCCCAATCATTATGTACATTCCATACCACAACCATGACAGGTAACAACAACGTTGAATTCATGTGAAATCATAAAGCATAGAGCATGGAATTCATATCAAATCATAATGGTTAACATTGGCTTGTCATTCAAATACTATTGAGTCGTGGAAACCTGGTTTATCACATACTAAGTATTTTATCAAACACATTGCATGTACTTTTTAAGGCATAGGTGTATTCACAAATTTACACCACCTTAATCCACCCAAATTCATAGGTTCCAATTACATGATCAAAATCTTCAGGAAAGTTCATAAAATTTCAACTCTATAGCACAAACTACAAACAACAACATGAATACAACCATATCACCACAAAACATTCATGATTTAGTTATCAAAGATTGATTCTTAAACTCCATGGATGAAAGGTATCCGTGGATGAATACTACGCATACCTTAAAGCTTGATCTTGAAAGAGATCTAATGTTTCTGAAGGTTCCTTAAGAAATCCTTTGGCTTGACCTTGATTTTTCTTGACTAGGATTTAACCCCTTTGGGAAAGAATGTTCTTGTTCTTGAGGAGATGATCTTGAGAAGAAACCCTAATCTTGTGGTTGAAAGCATAAAAGAGAGTTTTAGAGATGCTTAACTGAAGAAAAATAGGAAAAATTACGCCTCTTTATTGTTATAAGTCATGGGAAGTGAATGAAAAACATCAAAATACCCTTATGAAATAAATTCCCAATTGCTGAAAATAATAGCTGACGACATTTGTGACAAGGCGTCAAAAATATGGTAAGCCATCTAAAATTTTGTCACACAAAAGCTGGATTCTGCCTAAGGCTGACGACATTTGTGACATGGTGTCTAACATATGGTAAGCTACCACAAATCTCGTCACATAGGAGCTGGTTTCTTCCTAAGGCTGACGACCTTCATGATAGGGCGTCACAAATGTGGTAAGCTACCACGAATGTCGTCACTTTGGAGATGGTTTCTACCTAAGGCTGACGATCTTTGTGATGGGGCATCACAAATGTGGTAAGCTACCACGAATGTCGTCACACTATTTCCAGCCTGACATGCTAGAGTAAAATAGGAATAACTCTTTACTCCGATATTGGATTTAGGAGAAATTGATATCGTTGGAAGGCTAATTCAATGATATATCTGTTGATAGGTCATGAGCTTAAAATTTCCAAGTATAATGATAGATATGATCATTTGAAGTTGACTTTACCAATATCCTTCTCAAGAATTCAATTGGTAAGGAATGTTTTGATTCGTCTGATAGCTGAGAGTTATTTAAAGCCTTGACATACATCTAAATTTATCATAAAACTATAAAAGAACCATGATGTACTATGAAGGATGTTGGTACATGGCTCTAATATTGGTTTGGATTTTTTGGGGTATTACAATATCTCCCCCTAGGAAATATTCTTCCTCGAATGATGCCTACTTGACAGGGGAGCAAAGATAAAATGATACATATATAGCATGAATGACTAATCATGATATCATGGCTGACAAGACTGAAAACTAAGCATATCATACTATACATACATATCCGATGCATGGGTTGCTGATTTATGAATGTAGGACTGATTCTTCTGATAAACTGAGTTTCTCAAACTGAGAATGCATATCTGATGCTTAACTAATAAGTTGAATACATTAATATCTAATGCATGACTACATGACTGAACTGACTTATGAACATATGACTGAGCATCTAATGGTACCAAGTTTGAACTGAAAACTAAGCATGGAACTGAATACCAAGTTTGGTACTAAAATCTGAAGACTGCTACCATGAACTAAAAATATTGATGAGTCTGAGATTGATTACTCAATATGCATGAGCACAAACATAAGAACATAACTGAATTTGGAACTTGATTCATGAACTGAACTGACACATTGAGTACATGGCCTACGACTGAGTTTTGAGGCTAGAGGGTCGGCTCATAAGTAACACTTTCTAAAAGATAGATTCATCACAGAAAATGATATGTTTAAATCATAGAAGTTTGGGGTCAATAATGTATCTCCCCCTTGGAACACTATATCCCTTGAGGGATGCTGGACGGACCTTGCTGAGATAATAAGAAAGTTGAGGCGATGTACAAAGCACCTAGGTACAAAATTATGATTGATTATTTGACATCTAAAACTTAAGCGTGATGCACGAATGCATAGACATACTGACTTATCTGATTAACTGAGTAACTGGTAACTGAACGCTAGGTATGCAAGACTGAGTTGCACTTCATCTGAGTAGCTGGGCTAAGGCCATAAAGTATTATGCAAATGACAAGAGACTGACTGGGTAACATGACGTAAATGATCATGGATTTTATGAAAGCTACATTGTCTGAAAATGCAGGACCAAACGTATTACATGATTTGGAAATATTCCATAGACTGAGGTATTGAAATACCTATAACTAAGTAGATGATAACTGTATGCTATGGTCAAGCAAATCTAAAACTGAACTGATTTTCTGAGCTGACTACTGATCTAAAGCTGGCACTATAACTTAAGACTATAACAGGGATCCATAATGGATCTAAATGCAGTGTCCTAATAACTGAATACTGAAACTGAGGTTTAAACTAATACTGTAGTGATTAATTCTAAGATTGAACACTGATTACTGAGTACTGAGCTGTAACTGAGATAGAAACTAAGTTGTGATAGTTGCACAATGAAGGCTGACATAAGTCAAGGATCTAAATATACATTCACACTCTGAATTTTCCCAATTTCTAAGTACTACCTCTCACTAGCTCCTTGCTTGCATACTAATAGGATATTCAAGCCTATCTTCGTATCTACACCATCGTATAAAGTATGCATGCAATAATCTGCTCTTAACATGAAACATTAACTCTCTCCCATCTAAGCAATTTCTCAACACTACACTATTCTCGTAAAAAGGGCTTGCTGAAGGGTTAAATTAGGAGAACCTAAAACATCAATTGATACTAACTGAACTTGACACATAACTAAAACCTGAGAAATAGAATATCAATAACATGGATTTACCAAAAAGGTCTGAACTGAGTATATACATGATATAGTATGAATTTATCTGATCAGTAGGGACATAGCATGAGTCATGGAAACTGAGTATACTATAAAGCATGATATGCGTACATGAATCATGAGCTGCATGACCTGAGTTTGGAATTTCTGAGTTCATGGAACATGATTTGTAACACTGTGTGATCTAGAACTTAACTTCCTATATTGGGAACTGAAAGCACACATAATTCAGTGGAATACATGTGAACATAAGCTATATACATCGAATCTAAGACATGAAGCATGCATAGGCATTCTGTTTACTGAAGTATAAAGCTTTACGCTGAGATAAGGATGGGTCGGGAATCATCTTCCCTAACTGCTTTTTTGTACATACTGGCACTACTACTAGAATCTGAGAGCCTAACTTGGGTACTTGATCTACCATCTCCCCCTTGGCTTTAAGCCATGATCATTAATATGTGAAAACTAAACTAATCTCTGAACTGAACTGTAATAATCATCACATACTTACACTCTGATCAACAGATGCTCGCCTTATTAAACACAATATTTGGCTTTGTTTCCTTACATACTGCTAATATCACATCCACACCATTATGCTTAATTTTAAGTCACTAAACTTAAATTTTCTAACTCACACTGTTCAAGCCTACTGATTTATTATAGCACAACTATCCCCATGAATACATAATCTATTCAATCTGGTTATCGGATTCTAAATTGTCTACTGCTAAACTCCTGGTCATATGCTATCATAGGATTTTTGAGAAGGGATCTGACGACATATCTAAATTTGGATTCGAGAAGAATTTATCATAATCGTGAATGAGATCCATACAACTTTGGAACATAATTTAACTGATGGGATACTTTCTGAGAAAGTCATATATTTAGGACTTGAGCTTCACTATTTCTGTTACCTTGAAATTAAGGTGGAATTAACATGAGTGAAGCATGATAAGAATCTACATAAGTTTCTTAAAAAACCTTACTATAGCATAATCTGAGACATGAAAGAAGGGAAACTATTCCTAAAACATCTTATAGCCTCCTGCACATAAGTGTGGTGCACAACACACGCATGTACAAGACTCTAATAGATATGGCTTTCAGACTTCCTAGGACTCTATTGAACCTTAGGCTCTGATACCAAGTTTGTAACACCCTAATTTCCTAAACCAGAATGCTATACGATACTCATGACCCCGAAGGACTACAAGCTAACCCATGACTAATATTTGTACCTGTATACTGCATAAAATACATAAAATATGGCAACATGAACATAAAATTCCATAAGGGTCGAACTGAATAAACGTTTGATAACAATATGTCTGAAAAAAGGTAAAACAATACAAAAAAAGTCATAAATACTGAAAATAATGAGATCTGAATATCTAATCGAACATATAGTCTGAAAGCCTCTAATTGAACTGAATAAGAAGTTGAAAGAACATGTCTCCGACTAACTCCATCTAGTAACTGAATAGTAAATATAGCAATAATCATATCATCCTAAAATGAGAAAGACTCATTGCAAACTCTAAACACTGGAATACTACTGCTGATATGGAGCTAATGCCTCTGAACCTATGGTGTAAATAAGAGAAATCACCATAGCGCAAATGCATCAGTAAGTCTAAATGTACTGAGTATACGAATGAGGTAGGCTTAAAGAAAAAGGTTATATGCATGAACAATGCTGACTAATATAAATATGAGAATATATACATGCATTCATAACTGTAACTAAACTCGTGGAGATACTGACTACTGAGTCTGAATACTGACAACATGAGTGTACTGATACTGAGATACTGAATAGATGAATGACTATTTTAGACAGTTCAAATTAAAAAAGAACTGGTCTGATTGACTGTGTCTAACTGTTCTGAAACTGAGTACTGATAGTATAAATTCTGAGAACTGGTAATAATGATAACATGAGTGACTGTATCTGACAATCCTAAATCTTATAGAACTATCTGAGTTCATTACTGAGACTAGGTGAATGTAGCTGACAGTCCTAAAATATGTAACTGAAATTGTGGGAAGTAAATTTTAAAATTCTTTATTGTTTCCGACTTTAAGGTTATTGAAAATTTTAAATTCGGTATTGTTCATTGTTTTCGGCTTCAAGGTCGTCGAAAATTTTGGAATTGGTATTCTTCGTTGTTTCCGAATTTAGGATCGTCGAAAATTTAAAAATTGTTCTTGTTCATTGTTTTCCACTTCAAGGTTGTCGAAAATTTTAAATTCGATGTAGTTTATTATTTCCGATTTCAAGATCATCGAAAATTTCAAAATCGATATTGTCCATTATTTTCGACTTCAAGGTCATCGAAAATTTCAAAATTCTCAATTGTTTCCGACTTTAAGGTCATCAGAAATTTTAAATTTCGTATTGTTCATTGTTTCCGGCTTCAAGGTCGTTGGAAATTTTGAAATCAGTATTGTTCACTGTTTTCGGATTTAAGATCGTCGGAAATTTAATAATTATATGGTCATTGTTTCCTACTTCAAGGTTGTCGGAAATTTTTGAATTCGATGTTCTTTATTATTTTTGAATTTTATTCTTTTTATAATAGTCCTATTAATCAATGTGAAATACATGTGCAAAGCACGTACACTAAACTAGTAAAAAGAGAAAATGGTCAAAAGCCCCCCTACATCCCAACTACGCACTTATACTTTGCAGGGATCCTATGCCTCCTGAACTATTTTAAAGTGGAATTATTACCCCACAAAACCTAACAACCAATCATTTTGGATAAGGTGTGATGCACGCGCCAATAACATTTTGACACGTGTTTTGTTTAAAATTATTTTTTTTTCCATTTTTATCACTTTTTATCATTTTTCATCATTTTTTCACCATTATTTTTTTACCATTACTTTTCATCTCTTTTTCTTTTTCAAACTTTATTATTCCTCCTTCTATGCAAATAATTTTTCGACGACCTTGAAGTGGAAAATAATGAACAATACCGAATTTGAAATTTCCAACAATCTTGAAGTCGAAATAATAAACAACATCGAATTTAATAATTTTCAACAACCTTGAAGTGAGAAACAATGACCATATAATTATTAAATTTCCGACGATCTTAAATTCGGAAACAACGAACAATATCAATTTTAAAATTTTCAACGACCTTGAAGCCGTAAACAATGAACAAGACGGAATTTAAACTTTTCGATGACCTTA
Source organism: Capsicum annuum (assembly GCF_002878395.1). Classification (NCBI taxonomy): domain Eukaryota; kingdom Viridiplantae; phylum Streptophyta; class Magnoliopsida; order Solanales; family Solanaceae; genus Capsicum; species Capsicum annuum. The sequence continues at coordinate 28,278,241 of NC_061118.1, read as the reverse complement.
AAGTCAGAAACAATAGAGAATTTTAAATTTTTTGACTACCTTGAAGTCGGAAATAACGGACAATATCAATTTTAAAATTTTCAATGATCTTGAAGTTGGAAATAATAAACAACATCGAATTTAAAATTTTCGACAACCTTGAAGTAAGAAACAATGAACAATATCAATTTTTAAATTTTCGATGATCTTAAATTCGAAAACAACAAAAATAACAATTTCAAAATTTTCGACGACCTTGAAGCCGGAAATAATGAACAATACTGAATTTAAAATTTTCAATAACCTTAAAGTCGGAAACAATAGAGAATTTAAAAATTTTCAACGACCTTTAAGTCGGAAACAATGAATAATACCCATTTTAAAATTTACGACGACTTTGAAGTCGTAAATAATGGACAATATCGATTTTAAAATATCCGACAATCTTAAAGTTGAAAACAATGAACAATACCCATTTTAAAATTTTCGTTGAATTTAAAGTCGAAACCAATTGATTTTGTGCTTAAAAATGAGAGAAATGATAAATTAATTTTGGATGCCATTAATGAATTTTTGGATGCCATTATTTGTAAGAAAGAAGATGAAGAAGAAAGAAAATAAATAAAGAAAAAAATAATTAGAAACAAATAAAGAAAATAAAAAAATATTAAAAATAAATTTTTAATTAAAAAAATTTGTTACACTCTTTTATCAGTAATAATTTCACTTTAAAATAATTTAGCGTAATATGACCCCATAAAGATTGGGGTAATATATCATTTTCTCCTAGTAAAAATAAAAATATAATTAATTTTTTTTGTGATAAGTAAAGCGTTGATTATATCCGTTGCACTTTACCTCGAATAGTGAGCCATTTAGGAAATTGTGCATTCACACGCCACGTAACTCTGCAGTGGCAGGATCCGTCACGCAAGAGAAAGCAAAAAAAGCCATCTTATTTGGTCTTTATTAATTTGGTCTTTTGCTTTATGGGTCATACCAAAATAGGTAGTTTTTTATTGGTGAATTGAAGGGGTAATTATTGTTAACATGGCGATGAAGAGGCCTTTGTAGTTTATGTTGAGAAGAATTTGCATGAAAGGAAGTTTCAGAAGTTTTAGTGCTCTTCCTCAAGGCAATTCATCTTCCCCTTCTCAAAATCTCATCAACCTCGAGTCCGAATGCAGTGCTCACAAGTAAAATTATCTCCCACTTTTCTACTTTTTTTTCTAATTTAAAATTATTTGTTCCATTTTTTTTTCAAAGTTCCAAATCCATTTTCTGTAAATTTATAAATATCTACATTTATGGGCCTCTTCTATTTGGTAAAATCCTTTCCTTTTTTCGGCAACACTGTTCGGTCTGATTATTTAATATCGGTTCGATTTATTAATTTTTGGATTGACAAAAATGACATTCGTAACCAAACTGAAATAAATTCGGTTCGGTTCGTCTTTTACAAATTCGGTTCAGTTATTTTGGATTTTTATTTTGGTTTGAAATATTAAAGTAGGTAGCTTTTTTTTCATAACTGAGCTTTTAAAATTGATTTTTTTTAGAAAAATTATTTTTTTCAAACATGTTCTTTATTCTCAAATACAAATTACCATAAATAACTCAACATGGATGAAATGAAATGAAATAATCATAAGCTTAACAGAATACATAACATCATTAATCATTACATATAATATAACCTTGCATAAATAGTCTACAAAACGACATAAAACTCATCTATTTCTCGCCAGTGGATAGCCACAACCCACAAACCCACAACCAGTAGAAGTGAAAACGATTAACGAAGGAACACTGCCTTGCCTTCGGTGGAACAGAGGAACACTCATGAGTCGTGACTCGTCGTCGCCGGTGTATGTGAGAAACGATGTAGGAAATACCAGAATAGGGATTTAGAGTTGGCAATGGGCAATGGTTGCGGCGTATGTGAATTTGTTGTTAAATGTTAATTGTGAATGTGAATTACTAAATATAATATATATATATATATATAATAAAATATATTTATTATTTATTTATTTATAAAATTTTGGTTTTTCGGTTTAATCGATTTTTTTTTAAAAAAACCGAAAACCGAACCGAAAAACCAAAATTTTAAAATTACAAACTGAATCCGATCTGAAAAACTGAAAAACCGAAATTACATTTCGGTTTGGTTTTTCGATTTAAACCAAAATATGCCCACCCCTATGTATAACTTTAACGTAAAATCACAACATTCCAAAGTTTCATTATTTTCTACCAAGGTTTGACCCATCAATTTGTTTGGGAAAGTCAATACTAGTGTCAAATATTGATACCAATGGTATCTAAAAGAGCACGAAAACAGTCCGCAAACACACAAACAGTCCACACGCACAAGACACTAAACGGAAACAACAAACTCAAACTTAAACGATAAAGAAGATATGTAACCTGACACAATGAGAACTCATAATGCAGCAACTAAAGAGTGTATTAATACTCTAAAACCTCCACAAAACAAGTTAACAAGCACCACGTTCTTACGGAACACAAGAGGAACTTTTCACTCAAGCACTCTCGTTTCTAGCCAATACACACAACACAAGAAGAAACCATTTCTTGTGATGTCAAAGTGGTGGTCTACTCTCTTCTTGAGAGGAAAGTATGTTCAATATTACAAGTAATTTCAAGAATAAACTACTTATAGTCTATTACAAAAGTGATGGGAAATGACACCTTTACCCTTAATGAAGGGGGTGGGTTTGGAGTGTATAAATGGGGCTGCCTTGTAGTGTTGTTATGACACTCAAGGCATGTCTTCACACTTTAATACATACACTCCCTTGGACGAACTTAAGACATGCTCAAACACATCCATCTTCATGAATGTGCCTTGAAGACGTTGTAGTTCCCGAGCTTGGCTCCTAAGGAATGGTCTTGAGCTCTCGATACCCGTTTGCCACTCTTTTGCAAAGGCCTTCACACTCTTCCCTCTTCTTGGATATGGTTAGAGTATGGTTGCTTCTGCTTGTACCTTCTTTGCACTCGTATCACTTGTAATCCTTGTGCTCTTTACGTTTGTATCATCCTCTCCATCTTGAAAGGAATTTGTCCTCAAATTTACACCTTGCAAAACCAAAAAGACAGAAACAAGCACACAATCCTCATGGTAGAGGCTTAGCATTAGTGTCACAAATTATTTAATCACGCCAAGGGGGTACACTTTTGTAATATATCCAACTATCCTTTGTTATGATCATGAAACACTTACTACAAGCATTACAAAGGACTTGGCTAAGATAGACATCAAGGGAAGAGAAGTGCAACCCGAGACCATCACATATATCAATAAGCCAAGGTTGTTCACATTTGAAATACATCCACGGGTCTTGTGTGTGTGACATGAAAAGCTTAGCATGAATGGCACAGGGATGTGGTTTTGGCAAATACCAAGACATAAGGAAACTACAATGGTCTTGATGGTCTTACTATACCCAAAAGGTAAGACTAACTTTGGCTTAGGAACCATAAGATACATTTGTTTCATTACCTCCACAAAGGACCTCATCAAATATGGTGCCACTATTGATCTTAAGGTCCACCTTACCCACATATCATTATCATTCAAACAAGGAAACCCGCCACCAAACTTACTACCTCTACACAATACACATTCAAAATTAACATGGTTATCATCGTAGGTATAAAGGTAGTATAAGAAGGAATCAAGTGTGAAGACTTCATGCCGAGGGGGTACACTTTTAAAATACAACCTGCAATCCTTTGTTTTGACGATGAAACATTTAGTGTGAGCATTACAAAGGATAGGATAAGGCAAACATCAAGGGGGAATGAGCACAAACCGAGACAATTCCTTTCCCACCCCACTAATGCACCGGGATCAAATGGATGAAGTAGCCAAGGGCATAAGCCGAGGCTACTCATTCCTTTTACTAGAGAATCAAGCCCTCAATCACCCAAGGCATTACTCACAACTTTGACATACACATGGTCATTATGAACAAGACTAATATCATGGCTTTCATCACACAAGTTCAAAGGACCATATTCATTATCTAGATCAATATTACAAGCATCAACTCTAACTTGAAAATTTTTAATCATACCATTTACATGTTCAAGTAGTGAGCTTATTCCTAGGAGCACATTGATACACACCCAAAATACTACCAAGGAAGGATGCTTGCACTTCTACATTATCTATACCCGAAACCACATCAACTTGGCTACTAATATCCACATCACAACTTTTTAAACTTAAGGGAGTGTAAAGTGTACCAATTTTACCTTGGTTTGTACTAGGGCAACCCACTTGCATTGAATTCTCGGCCAAGAATGCAATTGGAATACCATGTTTAGGATGGATTTCCTTTGGATTCTCCTTTGGGAATATATCATCTTGTACCTGCACATAAGAAGAACCAATGCTAGGCAAAATGCTAGAACTTGGGTTAGTGAGTAACAAGGGTTCTTTGTGGATATCAAGCATTTTTTCCCCTTCCAACTTCACTATCCATGGATTCCCTTTCCCTTTCCCTCTTTTCTTTATATTCTTCTTGTACCTCACCATCAAATTTCTCTCCATCTTGAGGCTTGGCCTCATTCTCCTCGGAGTCTAACTCTCCTTCTTTTTCTACTTGGACGGGGTATTTCCGGGTTAGTGTAGCTTGGGAAGGAGACATTGGATTTAGTGGAGTGTAGGGTCTTTGAATAAGAGGATTAGTGTAGCTTGGGAAGGAGACATTGGATTTAGTGGAGTGTAGGGTCTTTGAATTGGAGGATTTTGGAGTGGAGGATTCGGGTTTAGGGATGGAATTTTGGTTCCAAGTCCTCCTTGTGGAACTTGGTGGAGTGAAGAACGGCTAGGTCCATCTTGTTCTCGGACTTGGGAGTAAAGATTGACTTGGTTTGGAGCACTTGGTGGATACAATCTTTGGTGCAAGGTCTCGGGAGTAATAGTAGGTGAGCTGTTTTGAGGGGTATGAGGTCGAGAACTCCTTTGGCTTTCCACCCTCTCCAACCTTTCACTCGTTGAGGCCACATCCGAACCCAACTTCTCAACATTTGCCTTATCCTAGCCACACCTCGAGACAAGGTTTCAAGACTAGCTAAGCGGACATTCATAACATTATTGTCCACGGTTGGGGCATTGGAATTTTTGGGTTTCATTTGCAATTTCAAAATACGCTCACACATTCTTCACACTCGGCTTCCTCACTTGGTTCTTCAAGTGTTGTAAGCCCGCTATCAACTTGTAAGAACTTGGGAATGAGTCTACTCTTGAGTTGGAGTGAATTTCGGTTTGAAGACTCAAAGAAGTTTTGTACGCACTTGAACCAAAAACAACTACGAATTATAAACGAGCAAAGCACCACATGTAACGCTTAACACGAAAGAAGTACTCAAAACCTAGTTCACAACTTAGTAGGTTGTTACTAGTTGTCAACTAGTAGAGGAGTCAATAAAAAAAATGAAACTAATAGAGACAAGGAAAGAAACTAGGAATGTCCTATGTCTTGAGTTTTGTTGTTGGTGTGGCCCATAATTTTTTTTATAATTTTGGCTGCTTGGGGTGTTGTTTTGTTGAATTTGTTGTAGTCCAACTTGAATGATTCAATATTGTTTGTTTGGTGTGATTTTCGGTTTTGGAATGATGAGACAAGGCTTGGGACTCTTTTTTTCAAAGGTCAAAAGGTGTCCATCAACTTTTCACCAACTTGCACTAAAATGGCAAAACACCTTTTTGCTTTGTCTTTGTCCCTTTCCCCTTTTTGCCTTTCTTGAAAGATGTTTTGACTCTCTTTTGGTAAGCAAGCTTTTTGGTGGGTCTTTGTTTCTTTACCACTTTAGTGTTGTCTTGAAAGTAGTCCTAAGACAAACACAAGATTTTGCCCCTCTCTCTTCCCTTTTTCAAATTAAACAAGCCTTTTGTTGAACATTCATCTCAAGAACAATATGAACAACAACAAGAACACTCATGAACAACTCAAGTGTGCTAGGGGAACAACAAGGTAACACACGAAACTACTAAGACAAGCAAAATAACACCTGAAACTAGACACAAATTCAGCCAAACAATAACAGCTCTTCGGCCAAGACACCAAACTCGTAGAATAACTTCTTTTTGTGAGATTTTCGACCTTAGACACCTCTTCTAATGTTAGGAAACAAAGATTTAACACTAGAACACACAAAACACACAAAAATCACGAGAAAACTAGGCTTCAAATTTCGGCCTAAACACAAAAACGTGGACAGATTACTATTTTTGAGTTTTTTCAGCTTTTCAACATTTTTTTTTAATTTTTGAGTGAACAATCCCAAGATTGATCTTGTGGGAACGAAATCAATGATGGCTCTGATACGAAATGATACCAAACGGTATCTAAAAGAGCACGAAAACAGTCCGCAAACACACAAACAGTCCACACACACAAGACACTAAACGAAAACAACAAACTCAAACTTAAACGATCAAGAAGATATGTATTTGACACAATGAGAACTCATAATTCAACAACTAAAGAGTGTATTAATAATCTAAAACCTCCACAAAACAAGTTAACAAGCACCACGTTCTTACGGAACACAAGAGGAACTCGGTTCACTCAAGCACTTTCGTTTCTAGCCGATACACACAAGAAAAGAAGAAACCATTTCTTGTGATGTCAAAGTGGTGGTCTACTGTCTTCTTGAGAGGAAAGTTATGTTCAATATTATAAGTGATTTCAAGAATAAGCTAACTAAGCAAATAAGACTAAGGGGTTCCTACTCATAGTCTATTACAAAAGAGATGGGAAATGACACCTTTACCTTTAATGAAGGAGGTGGGTTTGGAGTGTATAAATGGGGCTGCTTTGTAGTGTTTTTATGAAACTCAAGGCATGTCTTCACACTTTAATACACACTCCCTTGGACGAACTTAAGACATGCTCAAACACATCCATCTTCATGAATGTGCCTTGAAGACGTTGTAGTTCCCGAGCTTGGCTCCTAAGGAATGGTCTTGAGCTCTCGATACCCGTTTGCCACTCTTTTGCAAAGGCCTTCACACTCTTCCCTCTTCTTGGATATGGTTCGAGTATGGATGCTTGTGCTTATACCCTCTTTTCACTCGTATCACTTGTAATCCTTGTGCTCTTTACGCTTGTATCAAATATTAGCTCTTTCCAAGAACATGCACCCTTAATCCAATCTTCTTTTTTCAACCCCTTTCCTCAACCGCCTCTGTTTCTGTTTCCTTTTTTGTCAAAACTTCCAATCTCTTTTAGGCGCTTGTTTCATGAGTCTAAGTGCCTATAGGAGCTCTGAGATCAAAAATTGTGGTCATGTGGAACAAAAAAGGACTTAGCGTCAAATGCGGTTACCAAAAGAATAGGCTAAAGGCTTAATGAGACTAACTAGGGACATAAGCAACTTGTTATGGCAAGGATGAAAAAGAAGGCAAAGGCTACTATCTGGTGAAGTCAGGAGCGGATTTAGAGGGTTAGGTGGGGGTTCCGAAAACCTAAAAACTTACGTGCGGATCTTGTATTTATATTCAGAGGTCTAGTAAATATATAAGAATTATAAGTTGGAAACTTATAAATGAAGTGTGTTATTGGTTTAATAGTAGAGAAAGTGCTTGTTAAAGCCTTGTTTTTGACCTCTTGGTAGTTGGTTTCCAATCTCCTCAATTACTATATGGGATTTTTATTTTTCCAGGAACCCACAAACTTTAGATCTTAGATTTTCCTCTGGGTGAAGTGGAGTACTGTGATGTTGAACAAGGAAAGAGGAGGATTGTGTATCAGAAATCTGAACATACATAAAGAATCCTACTAATGAAGTGGCTATGGAGATCCATCAATGAAAACAAGGCTTTATAGAAGGAGGTAATAATGGCAGAGTATGGTGAGTCGAATCCTAGGTGCACTGAAAAAGTTACAACTCCATATATATGTGGAAACACAACAAGGATGGCAAGTTCACAGTGAACAGTGCATACAAGAGGGGGATACTAAGGGGAGATGGTAGGGTTCAATATTAATGGAAGCATATTTGGAGAGGTTTAATTCCCACGAAAGTGAAATGCTTCACTCGGCTAGGTTCAATATTATGTAGACTTTCGACTAAACAACTAACAAGAAGTTCAACATTAAGCCAAAACCATCAAAAAAGAGTCAAGAGGATAAAACCTAGAATTGTATTATTCGGTCAATGTAGCACCTAACCCTAGCACTTAGCATTCAATTGGCCCTAAGGGTTAAAGTTCCCTGTCTACTTTCTAGTGGCTAACTTCCCTCTAGATGGTCGTCAACTATCTAATTTCAGGAAAAGTCATTGCTATTCCTAACAAAATTAAAGAAAACCCAATTCAAAGGCCCTCGAGAAAAGAATCGAGGCTAAAATAAAATCAAGGGGTTGGATGTTATATGCTGCTAATGAGAGTTAAAGAAGCTACAAAAGCAAAAAAAGCTACAAAAGAAAAAATTAAGGACAAAATAAAATCCTTTTTTCTTTATATATTATGATCTAAGGGGTTCAGGTTGAGTAGGTCCAAGACAGAGTATTTGGAATGCAAGTTTGGTGACTTGAGGCAAGAGGATGAAGTAGTGGTGAGGTTGGACTCCCAGGATGTCTGTAAGACGGACAGTTTTAAGTATCTGGGGTCTACAATTTAGGGGAATGGTGAAATTGATGAAGATGTCTCTAAACGTATTGGAGCAGGTTGGATGAAGTGGAGGCTCGCCTCGGGAGTGTTGTGTGATAAGAAGGTGCCCCTTAAACTTAAAGGCAGATTCTATAGAGTGGCAGTCCAGCCGGCCATGTTGTATAGGGCGTAGTGTTGGCCAGTCAAGCACTCTCACATCCAAAAATTGAAGGTGGCGGAAATGAGAATGTTGCGTTGGATGTGTGGGCTTTACTAGAGGGAACAAAGTTAGGAATGAGATTATCCGGGAGAAGGTGGGAGTAGCTTCGGTAGATGACATGATGCGGGAAGGAAGACTGAGATGGTTCGGGCATGTGATGAGGAGGGGCACGGATGCCCCAGTCCGGAGGTATGAGAGGCTAGCTATGGATGGTTTCAGGAGGAGTAGAGGTAGGCCGAAGAAATACTGGAGGGAGGTGATACGATTGCGATCACGTAGATTGTCCAAGTGTGTGTGCAAGAGAATTGTAATTAAGGGCTCAAATACACATCAAAACAGCCCGCTACATACACTAGAGGGGAGGCCCATTCTTGAAGGGCCCTTTTGGTCATTTTAACTTCTAATTCAATTGTAATATATAAGAAACATTTCTAGGGTTTCATTGGCAGATTTTGTATGTTGTAAGTCTTATAAGACACAACGAACATCAAGTTCTCTCTCCTTTGAGGCACCCAAACCCGAAATTGTAACTAGGTACATCAAAAGGGTGGATTCTCTTTTGTTGTTTGCTTTGCTTGGAAACATTGATGCTTGGGAGGTGGAATCCGAACTTGTATCATTGTAAGAGATCGGTTTATTGTTGTATGTAGTAAAGGTCCAAGATTGTCCATTCTTGGGTTCTTAAGATTATACCTTCATATGGTCTATCTATCTATCCTTTTACTTTTCTTGTAATTGTGTTTGGTGTTTGTGTTATAACCTTGTGTTCTCGTTGTTATTGTTAACTCCGAATCTTGTGCCTTTGTGTTCATCTTGTTCTTCACATATTGTTTCTGTTTTGGTGTATAAATACACCATTATATCTTGTATTTTTGTGTTTTTGTTGTTGGCCGAAACTAGTTCCAAAAGGGCTCATGGATTTCTTCTAATTTGTGGACTGTTTTTGGACTGATTTTGGTGTTCCGTTGTTTGTCTGGTATCATTTGGTATCAGAGCAAAGGCTGGTCGTGTTCTTACGCTACCACCAATCTTGGGCTCTCTTAGTTGAAAATAAGAAAAAAAAAACTGAAAACTGAAAACTGAAATTTCCATAAAATATCAATCTGTCCACTTGTGTGTTCTTGGCTGAAAATTGTGTCTTGTTGTGTCTTGGCCGAGATTTGCATCTTGTAAACTTAGATCTAAGAGTCCTTTTTGTGTGTTATATTGTTAGTAGTGTTATCTTCTTCATTCCTAACACTAAAGGAGTCTAAATCTAAGTTTGAGCTTTAAAAGTTGATTGTTGTTGTGAATCCAAAGTGTGGCTGATTGTTGTTGGGATTGTTGTTGTTGGTTCAAGTTTTGAACGTGTATTGTGGGAATTGTGTTGTGGATTTTAAGCTTGAAAAGGTGGTGTTGTTTTTTTTGGAGGGTCCAACTTGAACCTTAGAACTTCAAGACTCAAAGTTTGTGTTCTTGGTGTTCTTCACCATCTCTATATGTTGTTGAAGAAAAGGTGGTTGTTGATCTTATAAGTTGAAGGAAAAAGGTGAAGAATTGTTAGTCTTGAAAGACCTCCAACCACCAAAGACTTTATCAACCCTTTTCCAACAACTTTTCATGATACAAGGGTCCATGTTTTAAGGAGGAGTACAAGAAAGTCAAAGTCTTAAAACTTGAATTAAAAAAGAGCTCCAAAGACTTCTATTTCCCTCTCTAACCAGTTCCAAATTACAATAGGACCAAGACTTGAAATTGAAATATAAAATTGAGAAACCGCAACCAATACATGACTGCCATCATCGTTTTTACTGTTCACGTAACACTTTTGGCTCAAATTTTAGATTTCTTAGTTTCATTTTATTGTTTCCTAGTTTCATTTGTTGATTCCATTACTAACTTACAAGCTAGTACTAAATTGTAAGTTTTGAAATCATTCTTCGTGTATACGTTCCTTTGTGTGTCTTATTCTTTTGACTCATTGTGGTACTTGGTCCACCTCTCAATGCCTCACGGAGTACAAGTGAGGTTACGACACTTGTGAGATCAAAGTGTGAAAAATTTGAGAGACAAAACAATAGAGAGGGAGTGTGAGGACCATTCTTGTACAACTAACTTGTTTGTTGTTTTGTAGGTAACTTTTGAACCTAATGGAAACCATTTTGGCCATCCTTGATGCTTTGTCCCGAGACCTTGCTAGGGCAAATGTGGGTCTTGAAAACATTCACTCGGATGTGGTAACTATGAGTGAGAGGTTGGATCGAATGGAGAGACGAAGGAACTCTCGTGCTTTTACTCTCAAAATTTTACCTACAAAAGCCAATCCTCCAAGTTCATCACAAAATGCCATAAGCCAAGTTTCAAATTACCCACAAAACCAAGAACAAGGTAGACCTCTTCCCCCGCTGGTTGATCAAGTCCAACAAGAAGGACTTGTAAGCCTATTTCCTCCCATCCAAGCTCCACAACCGAAGCTCCACATTACCAAAACAGTCCACTTTACCAAATCAATCCTCTCAATCGAAACTCCTCTTTACCAAAGCCTACACATCCAAGAAGAGGAACATGGCCGAGAGGGACATGAAGGATATGTAGTCTACGACAATGCTAATATGATGGAGGGAGACTTGAGTCGGATAAGATTGAAGCCAAAATTCAAGATGGAGAGAAAGCCGAGGTTCAAAATGAAGATGTTAGCCTCGAATTGTGTTTGTGTTGCTCTCGGGTCCATCTTGTTGGTGGACTATTTTTGGAGTCGTTTTTGATACGTGCTAAGTTTTATTGAACTCTAGGGTTCTTCATGTTTTGCGGACTATTTTGAGTAATCGCTTATGAAGTGGCCAATTGAACGAGGTGAAATCGTGAATTTGTGGCAAATTCCTCTCAAGATGGAGAGGATGATACGAGTGCGATCACGTAGATAGACTCATGTGGGTGTGTATTGAAGTTGTCCAAGTGTGTGTGCAAGAGAAGTGTACTTAAGGGCCCAAATACACACCAAAACAACCCGCTACATACACTAGAGGGGAGGCCCATTCTTGAAGGGCCCTTTTGGTCATTTTAACTTCTAATTCTATTGTAATATATAAACATTTCTAGGGTTTCATTGGTAGATTTTGTATGTTGTAGACGTAAGACACAAGGAGCATCAAGTCCTCTCTCCTTTGAGACACCCAAACTCGAAATTGTAACTAGGTACATCAAAAGGGTGGATTCTCTTTTGTTGTTTGCTTTGCTTGGAAACATTGATGCTTGGGAGGTGGAATCCGAACTTGTATCATTGTAAGAGATCGGTTTATTGTTGTGTGTAGTGTTAAGGGTCCAAGATTGTCCATTCTTGGGTTCTTAAGATTATACCTTCATGTGGTCTATCTATCTATCCTTTTACTTTTCTTGTAATTGTGTTTGGTGTTTGTGTTGTAACCTTGTGTTCTTGTTGTTATTGTTAACTCCGAATCTTGTGCCTTTGTGTTCATCTTGTTCTTCACATATTTGTTTCTGTTTTGGTGTATAAATACACCATTATATCTTGTATTTTTGTGTTTTTGTTGTTGGCCGAAACTAGTTCCAAAAGGGCTCATGGATTTCTTCTAATTTGTGGACTGTTTTTGGTGTTCCGTTGTTTGTCTGGTATCAGGAGGTGATTAGACATGATATGAAGCAGCTTCAACTGACTGAGGACATGACCCTAGATAGGAAGATGTGGTCACGAATAAGGGTAGAAGGCTAATGGGAGTGTGTGGGTTGTAGCTTGCAGTCCGGGGTGTTATGGTGTAGCCGGGTTAGTAATCCGAGGCTTGTACATCGGTGTCCTTGGTTTGTGAGTGTATGGTACGACTAGGTGGGGGCCCTATGTCGTAGTCCCTATTTTCTTTTTTCATGTCGCTCTTATTTTCGCGTATTTCGTATTTCTCTGATTTCCAATTTACTATTTCTTATTCGTGATTTTATTATGTCATCCATCCACTTGTGCCGGGGGTCTATCGAAAACAACCTCTCTACTTCTTCGGAGGTAGCGGTATGGTCTGCGTACATCTTACCCTCCCCAGACCCCATTTTGTGGGAATACACTGCGTTTGTTGTTGTATTATGATCTAAAATACTTCCTATGGTAATAAACATCCATGACCTCAAAATGTTGTTACAAGACAGTATCCTCATCCTCACTCGAATCATGCAGTGCCCGCCCTCAATGCATATTAAAGCATATAAAAAAAGGAAGGTGAGAAATACTCTCTGCAATTCCCCAGGGCCTACTCCTTGTCGGAGTCATTGACATCATCCTCATAGTCAGAAGCCTCAGGTGATCCTATACCATTATCCACTTCCTCATCCTCATCTGATCCACCAACATCAGACTCCTCTTCTCCTCCCTCCTCAAAGTCACTGCTCATCAGATGTTGAGTGTTAACATCTTTATTTTCGGACAGTTCCATCTTGCCTCCCAAAACCCATTTCAAGATAGATAGCAAGGTGAGTTCCACATCCAATTCTGTGAAGTCCATACTTCAGTACTGATACTACTACTCCATTATCTTATGCATCTGGTCTAGCAAATTTGCTTGTACATTTCGTTCCTTGGTTGGTGTAAGCTTGGACCGCTCATTGAGACCCTGGACATTTGTGATGTCTAGGGTCTGAGTAGGTGCATCAATAACCTATCCCCTTAGGGTCGTAGTGTAGACCTCATTACCAGTGCAGTGAGGGTGTTAGCAAAGTTCAAGCGCTTCGTTGGATTGTCCCTCATTTTAGTGGATTTCCTTCAGCATCCGGTACTCAATATTGTCAGGTTGTCCGGTCATGAAGAAATAAATCATGCAGGCTCTTTCCTTTCTTACATTGGACTACTCCACTTGTCAGATCTTGTTATTGATAAGACTTAACCACACCCAATTGAGCTTTTGGAACTTACTCATGTTCATGTAGTGCTGGGTGTTCATTGTTCCACCTTGGCCATTGATGAGCAGATCCCTGCATCCAAAGAGTGTATGATACAACCTTAGTAGAATTGCAACCCAAAATCTAGCTACTAAAGTACGAGAGCCCAAGGTTATATAAGCCCTACATCAATTCCCCGTATAATCGATGTGTGACTTTTTGCAATAGGATCATAACAAACCATCATGCCCCGTATCCGTCAGCTCCACTCGGGGTAGCTTTCACTCTACTTGTGTATATAGCTCTTTTCCTGGTAGCCCTTTTCAAGTTAGGTGCCTAGGCACCTTTTCGGTTATAAACATTGCTAGCTGCAACCAAACCCTTCCATACCGACATCACCATCCCAGGAACGGAAGGTAATTGGTGGTTCTGATACCATTGATAATTTCTTAGGAGAACAACACCCTAAAAGCTAGTTATTAAGGTGGAAGAGCCCATGTTTATATAAGCCCCACATCAGTTCCCCATATAGCCAATGTGAGACATTTTGCAATAGGATCATAACCCTGTCCCTCACGATTTTGTAATTTGGCCAATCAATGAAAATGTTTAAAGGCTCAATCAGGTGGTTTGGAACTTATAAGAGTGAGCATAAAGATGACATGTTAAATCCCACAATGATCTCCCACAGTTACCATGTCTCACAGTTACCATGTCTTGATATTGCCTGGATTGTAGAGAGTAGATTGGTGTACAACTCCAAGACAAGATCAATGTTTGCAGGTCCGAGTTGTTGGAACTCTTGTGGCCACCCCATAAAACTTTTATGGACTGGTGGATAAGTGGGAAATTGCTTTGGAGAGCGGCCTCATCATGACTGTCTCATGTGAGCAGCCTATTAACTTAGCACGATAGGGTTCTTGCCTTCTCCCCTCCCTCTCCCCGTTCTCCTTTTTGTGGCGAGGGGAGTGGCTTCTCTGCTTCCCTTGCTTGGGGTGGGTTTTCTTCTTTTGTCTTTTTTTTTTTTT